>NW_020173273.1:529374-575732 GCF_003031525.2 Neophocaena asiaeorientalis asiaeorientalis
CCAGGGAAGCCCGTGATTGCTTTTTATATGGGTCAATGCATCTTGGAAAAAAACTGTGGAGTTTTCCCACATCTAATGACAACCTCTTATGTTTTTGCAAATTATAATGTTCTTCATTATCAAAAATAAAACTCCATTATCAAAAAATAAAAGTAAGTTATTTGTTAATCATAAGTTACAAATATAAATTATTACACATAGAGCTATAAGCTCCAGTTGCAAAGGACCTTTCTTAACCTCCTTATAATTTATTATCCTTAACAACAAAAGAGAAGCCCTTATGGTATCTTCCAACCCACTGCTTGCAAAGCCTTATATTTATTTTCTTACTAATAACAGCAGCAAGAGCTCATTTCCATGTGATATGTGTAGTACCTAGTCACCTTATCCCAGATCCAATACATCCTCCTGTAATTAAGTCAAGAACATAAAGTTAGTTGTTTTGGTTACAGATCCATGGTACAATGAAAGGTATGATATTATAACTCATCCTATTTTCATGATAAAAATGCTATGTTCATATTTATTAATAAACTTATTTTAAGTGTACTTTCCATGGAAGAGGGAATGCAAAGATGAATTAAACATGCCAATCTAGTGCAGTTTTCTAACTTTTCTGTTGACACTATTTATAAAGTAATTTTTTAAACTTTTTTTTTTTTTTTTTTTTTTTTGCGGTACGCGGGCCTCTCACTGTTGTGGCTGTGGCCTCTCCCGTTGCAGAGCACAGGCTCCAGACGCGCAGGCTCAGCGGCCATGGCTCACGGGCCCAGCCGCTCCGCGGCATGTGGGATCTTCCCGGACTGGGGCACGAACCTGCGTCCCCTGCATCGGCAGGCGGACTCTCAACCACTGCGCCACCAGGGAAGCCCCTATAAAGTAATTTTTTAAAAAACTTCACTCATTTAAGTTACTAGATCATTTGCAAAACATAATTTTGGGCACATTTTAAATGATGACATTTTAAACTATGACTGTTATAGTATTCTTTTTCAAAGAAATGTAAATGCAACAACAATTTAATACCTACGCAATCATTTGTAGAGAAATGAATGCTCTCTTCTTGACAGTTGGAAATTTTACTTCATTTCTTAATCTCATTGACATCATATTCTACTCCACTATCCATCTTTCCCTGATAGAATTTTATTCTACTGAACTATATTTTTATTTTTCAAATTCTTTTAAATGACCACATTGAAAGAGAGCAGGAAAAAGCATAATACAGAAATAGAAGGAGTAAAGACAGAGAGGAGCAGGAAAGATGGAGGGATGTAGAAATAGATCACTGAGTGAGCAGGTGACATTTAAAAACTATAATGTTGCAATATCTTCCTTTTCCTTTGAAGTGTTTGCATGGCTACTATGCAAACCTCTCCTAAATCTTTTCCTAGCAAAATTTTCAATGAAGTCTTCTCTGCTCAAAATCTTTTATACAACAAAATATGTATACCTAGGTTGAAATTTCATTAAAAAAAAAATCCTATCTGAATGAATGTTTTAAAAATCCTTCCCAATTGCATTACCATTACAATTTTTATTAGAAATAATAATACTAATAACAATGATGATAACAGTAGCTAAAACTTTTGGAAGGCTTACTCAATTTCAAGCCATGACCTAAGCACTATATACTTCTGCCTCTACTTCCATCAGTTCATGTACAGAGTGGCCACCAAGTCTGGAAACACCAATGATACATAATAGATGATATGCTACTTTATATTATAACACATGAAAAAATAATATTTACCTTTTCAGACTATATGATCACATTATTAAAACATATAAAGTAGGTACTGTTTATCCCAGGTTTACCTTTGAGGAAATTGAGGCACAAGTACGTTTATTAACTTCTCCAGATAATTAAAAAAATTGTTTGATTCAGGATTTGAACCAGTTTGGCTCTAGAGTTTATACTCTAGATGAAAACATAATAAATTTATTATAAATTTTGATACATAATTTTTAAACACATAAAGTAAAATTTTATTAAAAATACATCATTAATGAGATGAAGAAAGTGGGAAAGTCATGTGTCCTTTTAAAGAAGGCTTGGCAAACATCAGTGTATCCATCATCCCTGTCCCCTCATTTATGCCCTAGGAGATTGTTACATCCTGCAGAAATGCTTTGTAGTAAGGCTCAGAAGGGTGAAATAGTGCATGTGTGTATGTGTGTGTGTGTGTGTAAAGAAGTAAAAGGAGCACTGTGAAAGAAAAAGTGAGAAGTGGCCTGAAGCTTAGACCTTAGTAATTTTCTGTGGCAGATCAGTTCTAGGATGGAGTTCAAATGAAGGTTAAGAATCTGGAAATTGGTTTCTGTAAAACAAGCTGTTTCTGCCTACTCCTTAGGGGTATGCATACCCCAGTTTGTAGATCACTGGTTTAAAGTGTAAGACATATTAAATGAAGAAATTCAATTCTACCAAAAATAAAAATGCATTGCATTTGAGAACTATTATGCTGGGCACTGTAGTGAGAAAAATGAATCAGACAAATTGTAACTTAATGTAAGGCAAATGTGAAAAGGACAAATGATAAGTAAATAAATGTATGAAAGTTTATAGTGTCTATGCTACATATAACATGGTTCCCGTTAAACTTCAATGACAACTTATTTTTACTTATTAAATTAAATATTAAATAATTGTCATTATTAACAAATTGTTACCATAACTTATTAAATAATGATCATTAACATTGACACCAGAATTCTTCTTATAGAAGGAATTATATTTTTTTTGTAAAATACATCAAAAGTAACATGGGATAGAACAGCTACATGGCCATAAATGTTAGTAGTTGCTCAAATATAAGAAGCAGAAATCTCCTCTTCATGCTTCAAGATTAGAAAATGTATTATTTTCAGTCCTAAAAGGGAAGAAGGAAAATGAGTGATAAAGAAGAAGAGCGTGGATCCAGAGAGATGGAAAGAGGCTGGCAATAGATAAAATATTGGAAGAACCAAGTGACCTTTTTATTTTTTTAACATCTGTATTGGAGTACAATTGCTTTATAATGGTGTGTTAGTTTCTCCTGTATAACAAAGTGAATCAGCTATACATAACCTATATCCCCATATCTCCTCCCTCTTGCGTCTCCCTCCCACCCTCCCTATCCATCCCCTCTAGATGGACACAAAGCGCTGAGCTGATCTCCCTGTGCTATGCGGCTGCTTCCCACTAGCTATCTATTTTACATTTGGTAGTCTATATATGTCCATACCACTCTCCAAGTGACCTTTTTAAATGGTGATGTCTACCACTTGATTTGAAATTGTTTGCATTGCTAATCTGTGAATCTCTCCTGAATCTTTCATATGAAAATCTGCAGTGAAGTCTACTATGCTCAAAAACAATTTAGTGTATGGAATTTTTTATAGATGTCAAAGAAAGGACTATTTCAGGGATCAATGCAAAGTAGAACAACTTTATGCACTAAAAGGCAGTCTGATTAAAAGTAAGTTAGCAGGGCTTCCCTGGTGGCGCAGTGGTTGAGAGTCCGCCTGCCGATGCAGGGGACACGGGTTCATGCCCCGGTCTGGGAAGATTCCACATGCCGCGGATCAGCTGGGCCTGTGGCCCATGGCCGCTGAGCCTGCGTGTCCGGAACCTGTGCTTCGCAACGGGAGAGGCCACAACAGTGAGAGGCCCGCGTACTGAAAGTAAGTTAGCAAGGTGGTTTCAGAGAAGTGTATTTGTAAAGAATACCACCATTTATAGGATGCATAATAATACGGAAATCTCTTAGAGATTCAAAAGAATATTAGTAGACATTTTTGGCACTGAAAATGAGAACCCCAAGTCACTGGATCAGTAATAATACTGAATTATTGAGGTGGTGTGTTATACTTAGGTTCATGCTTTATTTTGCATGTGAGATATGTAAGTTAACATGAATGACAGGTATATATAGCAAATGTTCCTCATCAGTTGTGCTAAACTCATTTTGTTGAATCCATAATTTTTTGAATGATTTTTATTGGAAACATGGCTCATTACACAGAAAGATGAGAATAGGTATTTTTTGGACATTCTAGCTGTTAGAATATTGCATCTTTTGACTCTTTAAAGAATTATGTTTAAAAATATGTGTAAATGGAGTGTAACCTTTAAAATCGTTTAAAAATAAAAGATAAAAATAATTTTTTTAAATATTCAAAAGGATTCCAGTTTTTAAAAAATATATATACGTTATATATTTTTATACCTACTTTTTGTAACAGGTCATTAATTATGCCTTCTAGAATAATGATATCTCTTAGTTTACCTGTTTTTACTCTGAGCAATAAGATAGTGTGCTGTAAATTTTTCAAGGGACAGTAAGACAATCATGCATGAAGTTGATCTATAAACATAGTTTAAACAGTAAAGGTATAATTTCCAGGGAGCATTTTAATATAATTTGTAAACGTA
Source organism: Neophocaena asiaeorientalis asiaeorientalis (assembly GCF_003031525.2). Taxonomy (NCBI): domain Eukaryota; kingdom Metazoa; phylum Chordata; class Mammalia; order Artiodactyla; family Phocoenidae; genus Neophocaena; species Neophocaena asiaeorientalis. Next base: position 533,792 of record NW_020173273.1, read on the forward strand.
CTTATTGAGTTTACAGGCATTAAAAGATGTACTACAAAGAGGTTTAAAATAGCTCTTTACAGATGCCTCTGTATTGTAGCTCGGGGACAAGAAAGACAGACATGTCAAATTAAAGGACAAAAGACAGAATGTAAAATGTACCCTTTGGAGATAGAGATTAAACCATGAGCCACAGTGCCTGGGAAGAGTTAGAATTAAGGAGGATCTTAGAGTTTCTTTAGAGCAACTTTCTGGTTTTTTTTTTCTTTTTCTCAGATTTAGTTTAATCTCCTATTTTACGGATGGGACAGCCAAACTCCAGTCTATTTATGTGACATGCATAAGTCAAAAGCTTAGCTAGAAGGAGAGATTTGCTACACACCAGACCAGCCCTCAGTGGCCAGTATCTCATATTACACACCCGTGGCCCCCTTGCTCCTTGGGTACCCTTACTGCCTTACCAGATGAGATGTAGGAACCAAAGCACTGACAACTTGGGGACTTATATGCTATGGTCTTGGATTGGAGAAAACTAACACGAAATCCCCAAATAATGTGTAAATGTAATGCAATCAAGATAATAAATAATTTTAAAGGTCAGCTAAACAAATAACAAACAACCATTAGACAAATGTACTCTAGAATCCAAAATAATTTTGTTAATATAATTTAGTAAATAGAACAATTTAGTTATGTTTCAAATCAGTAATAAGAAGGATGAGTTGTTTAATAAAACATGTTGCTACAACTGTCCATCAATTTTGGGAAAAAGTTTATATCTGAGATTCAGTTTCAGTTGGTTTAAGATTTAAATGTAAAAATGGACCTTTAAATTATTAAAAATTTAAAAGTTAATAGTTTTACTATATTGGAGTCAAAGAGAATTTTCAATAAGAATATAATATGTTAGTGATAAATAGAAATGGATCCTTCTATTGCCAAAATTCAGTCTAGCCAGAGATATTCTCTTTGTTTTTTCCTCTTTATCATCTCTTACCCATTTGTCAAATTTCAGAGTCTACTGAATGATTATGTAAATAAAGCAAAGCAAAAATATTCGAAGTTAGAGGAATTGAGCTATTACAAATCAAGTATTTGTTACAAAAAACTTCAGCTGATATTTTATTTCCAGCTCCTGTCTTTAATTCAGAGTAGTTACAGTTAGAGGATCCAGAATCTCAGAGCTGGAATAGACCTGAAGGTCTCACAGTATAACCTGCTTATTTTACAGATTTGGAAGGTGGGAGTTCAGGAGAGTTTAGTGATGTGCCTCATATCCCACAGTAGAGGTAGATGAGCTAAGGTAAGACTAGGAGTTCTCTTTCCTAAGTCTCATTTCTGTGCTTCTTTTTTAGGTTAAAATTAAACCACATGTGAGTCAAACTAATATGATAGCAAACCACAGTCCTGTTTCTCAGTTATATTTTTTAATCTCCCCAGAGATCATTTTTTCAACCTCTTTCTTGCTAGAATTTAAATATATATCCACCTTAAACTCTACTTGTTAGAAATAAAATTTTAAAAATTACCATTAGGCCTATTAGTGTCTCACAAAAAATCTTACCAATACTCTGCAAGTCAGAAATCAATTTAACGAAGAGAATGCAGCTTAAATTTGGACCTTTCATTTTCAAGCCACTTCCAATTTATCTCCTTCAAACTATCCAATATATGTTAGAATTTATAAGGTGGAAAGACACTTAGAAAAAAAAAAGGGTAATCCTCTTAATTTCCATATGAAGATGACTGGTACTAACAGACACTGGAAGTCAAAATCAGTTTTTGCCTAGTAAGTGACTCTTTTTCCATTTTCTGCTCTTTCTTATATGTCTTCAATAAGCAAAATTGGGGCTTTAACAATTGATCTGGCACCACTTCACATAAAAAAGTTCAGGAAGAAAAATCCAGCTGTCAGATATAAGTAGGCATTTTGAGCATTCAAACCATGCTCTAAGGAACAGTGAGTCATATGAGATGCAATGTGCAAAGGAAGCTGACACATAAAAAGGATAGAACAACAATGATGAGTTCCCAAAGACATGCTGTGGGACAAAGAATAATTATAGAGGGTCTATTTTTGGGTCCAGCAGAATGACTTGGGAATTTAAAATCAGAAGAAGGAATTATGTCACTCAGCTTTGAATTTAAAGTAAAGTAATTCAGTAGCCTTTATTTTTCATTAATGCTATTATAGTTTATTGGGACGATGCGTGACTGAATTGTTAAATACTTCACAGTCTAAAAATAAGTAAGGACAGGAAAGCTACTTTAATTTTGTCAGGAAGGAGGATGTGAGGTGTAATAATAATCACATAATATCTTATCTGATATGGAACTATAATACTAAATATAAATAAGACACATCTGTCTGCAACAGTAATCTTTTTGGAGGCACCAATGCCCCTGAAGCTTGAAATTAATGCCCAGGATTGAAATTGAAACCGCTTTGCCAGGGAGTTCTAAAAATAGTATCTAGAGCAACTTAAATCTTTAATTCAGCTAACCCCCCATTTTCCTGTTCCCTTATTTATAAATGATATCTTTTTACATTCCAATTATGGGAAAGGTTTACAGACATTTTTAAGAATATAATAGTGACTATGTGGATCAGAAAACAAAGAACTCTACAGAGGAAAGGAATTTAGTTCAAAAGAGCAACCTAGCCCTATTATTTTATACAGGAAACATAATTTGTTTTTTATATATGTATATATAGAAACATAGTTATAGTTAAAATAAGATTAGCCATAGACATTATATACGTGTGTGTGTTTGTGTTTGTGTGATGTTTGTGGCTAATACTACCAAATTGTTAATATTAATAAATCTTTAAGAACTGTTCGTATTAATTTAACATTCCTAGTCCTCTGGCCAAGGGAAAAAATACATGGGGGATAAGTTCATACCCAAAGGTCCCAAGGAAATGACTTTGTAAGTCTGACAGATGTCCCTAAGCCTGTATTTTGTTAGATTGCCTTTCAAAGTTTTCCTTGATTCAGAAGTTATTTGGAGTTCTGTATCATTCTGTGAAATCTTTCTTATGATTGTTAACATGTTCATATTATCCTCAATTTCATTGGAATTTCAACATGTTACTTTCATCAAGTCATGAATGTTCTTTTGTAATATATTCATACTCAATACCTGAAGGTAGGGCCATCCATAGTTTTGACAGGTGGTAGCACAAGTGGCTGGTGTATCATCATAGGACCCTGGATGACAAGAGAACATTCCTGTGAATTTGGTTTTATTAGTGGATAGTGGGATTTTACATAACTTAAAGTTATATACTAGTGTGGTTTTTTTTGTTTGTTTTGTTTTTTGCGGTACGCGGGCCTCTCACTGCTGTGGCCTCTCCCGTTGCGGAGCTCCGGACACGCAGGCTCAGCGGCCATGGCTCACGGGCCCAGCCGCTCCGCGGCATGTGGGATCCTCCCGGACCGGGGTACGAACCCGCGTCCCCTGCATCGGCAGACAGACTCTCAACCACTGTGCCACCAGGGAAGCCCTAGTGTTTTTTTTTAAATCACAAACATATGTATTTTAAATGTCTCATTTTAATGGGAAGTTGGGAGGCGTTGTTTCGGACACATTTAGGTTGCCACCATGCTGACCTGAAAGTAATCAGGAACTTTGTTCTTGGACCTTATTTCTTAAGAATGAGTATTTTAAGGAGCATGAACATGGAGGATGGTCCCTGTTGTTCAAGATCTTAGCACTAGGGAGACGTGAATGCCCTGAAATGTTCAGGTGAAAGGTTGTTCCCAGAAGAAATGGTGGCTTGGTCAATGGTTCTGAGAAGGAAATGACATGGCTAGTTCAAAGTACATAAAGAGAGCCAACATGATCAAACTGGAGTGAATGAGGGGGAAAGAGTGACACAGATCTTGTCAAAGAGGAAGCCAGAGGCTAGACCATGTCAGTAATGAGATTTAACTCTCCTTAAACATAGGGTATCACTAACAGGTGAGATTCATCCACTGCTACACTGAGTTAATGTATATAAATGTGGTTTACATCATTTTTTCAGCCTCAAAATAAGGTCGAAGGCAAGATATAGCTATAATCTTGTTTACCTTGCTTTGCATTTACACAGTATTATTTGGACTTTAGAACTTCAAAAATATCAAATTTGCATTTGCAAATTTTTTATCTCCATTAATTTATATTGTGATTTGAGAGGCTTTTATTAAACTTGTTCTTATAGATCATGAATTTGCTACTTCCCAAAATAATTTCTGAATGATTGTCAAGGATTTCCATGAAGGCACTAGGGATCCTTACATGAAAACCCAAAAGTATTAAGAGAGCTTATGTTAAAAGCAATCTCTGTAATCAAATTTTTTTATATAAATCAAAAAGTTTTAATTACTTTGTAAAATTATTTTGTAAATTTTCACACCTTCATATATTTTAATAATTTATTATATATTATAAATTGTCTAGTATATGTTGTAATTAGGATCATGATCTGGTCATCTTAAAGACTTGTGTATTTTTACACCAATAGACACTCCACGTATATTTAGAATCTGAATTTTCTACAAGCTATTTTGGAAAAAATAAAAACTCCTGTCAGTCTCAGCCTTTACTGGCATTCATATGGAATTCACAATGTTCAAAGTTGAAGTTTATTTTGAGTATTTTCCCAACTTGCTAGAAAATGCCACTAGAAATAGACATGACCATGGAGTGTTTTCTTTTTCTGCATGGGTCTAGAAATTTCATTTTTCATCCGAGCTGAAAATGCTGTGAAAGAATATTTGCACCTTTTTGGTGATAGGGAATAAGTAAAAAACAAATATGTCAACGATTACTTCTGACTATCAGCAAATTTATTGATGAGTTAACTTTGGTTAGTAAATGCATTGCACATATTAATAAAATATAATGTATATGTCAGCATGGTCTTACTTCCACTTTCCTCTGAAAATATCAGTATTTGTAGTACCAAAAAATAGATTAATATCCAAGAAGAGAGGATACAAAGAAAATATTATAAAGCCTTAATGAAAATGATAGCGATACCTAGAGAAAACTCAAAAGAAAGCTAATTTTGTGGAAGTAGCACCACTGACTGAAGTAGACAATGAAATCAAAATCAACTAAGCCTTAGAAATACAGAAAATAAATATATTAGGTAAGAATACTGGATAAACTTTCTTGATATTTGCCGTGGTGAAGCAAAACAATCAAGCTGGAAAAAAAAATGCAAACCTAAGTGTATTTATTAAGAGGAAATCAGAATCTTGAAGAAATATATTAGTTAAATTCAGCTACTGGATATAAGGGAAATCAAGTGGTTTCCAAAATGTAGAATTACATGAAAGACACAGACTCCAATGCTTTCTATGATATTTTTATGTATAAGAAATAATTTTTACAACAGTAGAAAGAGAGACATTATCTCTTTCAGGAGACTTGTAAGCTCCATGAATGATTTAAAATAGTCAAAATATTATAAAAACACATAATACTTGTCATGATACATTTGTCCTAACTCATAGAATGTACAACATCAATGGTGAATCCTACTGTATTTTCAGTGGGCATGATGTGTCAATATAGGTTCATTGGTTGTAACAAATTTATAACTTTTGTGGGAGATGTTAGTAATAGAGGAGGGTTGGGAGAGGGGTTATATGGAAAATCTTTCACCTTGTACTCAACTTTGATATGAATCTAAAACAACTCTAAAAAATAAAGTTTATATTTTAAAAAAGCACACATGCATCTGAATGGAAGTATTCACTTTCTTCCTCTCTATTTTTTTTTTTTTACTATATATTTTTATTTATTTATTTTTGGCTGCGTTGGGTCTTTGTTGCTGTGCGCGGGCTTTCTCTAGTTGCAGCGAGCGGGGGCTACTCTTCGTTGCGGTGCATGGGCTTCTCATTGCGGTGAGTTCTCTTGTTGCCAAGCACGGGCTCTAGAGCGCAGGCTCAGAAGTTGTGGCACACGGGCTTAGTTGCTCCGTGGCATGTGGGATCTTCCCGGACCAGGGCTCGAACCTGTGTCCCTTGCAATGACAGGTAGATTCTTAGCAACTGCACCACCAGAGAAGTCCCTTCCTCTCTGTTTTTAAAGAAGATATGTATTTGATGGGGTTTTTGAATAAAAGGAAATGGAAAATTTGGAGTATGATTCTAGGTATTATCAGTCTATGTTCTTGATCATGATGAGAAATGCCATTCACACATACCCAGTTTTTAAAGCAATAAAACAATCTTTTCTTTCCCTGGACCACCTAACAAAAAATAGTCCTTTTCTTAACTAATTATAAGCAAAAAATAATTCTACAACATCAAGTCACTGCTACCCAATTAGAAACAAATATTTCAGAGGAAAATTTTAACTTGTTTTACATGTAGATTTGCTGTTACTCATAATTAGGGCAATACAAATTAGAACCACAGTGAGACTATGTTATATCCACCAGGCTGGCAAAAATTTTAAAGTTTGACAGTAATACAAAGTATTGGAAAGGATGTGGTGTCATGGGAACCTCATACACTGTTGGTGGGACTATAAATTGGTACAAGAATTGCTAGGATCCTGAAATCCCACTCATAAATTTATTCCCTAAAGAAACTCAACCATGTGTACCTGGAAATATGTTAAAAAAATGTTCATTGCTTCATTGTTTATAATAGCAAAATGGTAGAAGCAATCCAAATGTCCCTCAGCAGGAGAAAAGATAAATACATTGTGCATTCATACAGTGGAACACTGCAACAGTGAAAAGAACAAACCCAAAATTACACACATTAACACTGATGCATCTTTGGAACATAATGCTGAATGAAAGAAGAAAGTCTCCAAAGACTATATTCAGAAGTATTCCACTTTCATAAAAGTAAAACTAAAAACATAACACTAAATAATACATTGCTTAGAAATACATATATAGGTAGTCAAGCCATAAAGTAAAGCAAGGGAATGACTAGTACAAGTTTAGGCTAATGGTTTACTTCTGGGGACATACATGTGACTTAATCAGGGAGGAACATGATGGAAAAGATGGGTTCTAGGTATACAGGCATTTATTTATTTAAGCATTGTATTTTTTTTTATAAATTTATTTTTGGCTGCGTTGGGTCTTCATTGCTGCACGCGGGGTTTCTCTAGTTGTGGTGAGTGGGGGCTACTCTTTGTTGCGGTGCATAGGCTTCTTATTGCAGTGGCTTCTCTTGTTGTAGAGCACAGGCTCTAGGCACGCGGGCTCCAGTAGTTGTGGCACGCCAGCTCAGTAGTTGTGGCCCGAGGGCTCTAGAGCGCAGGCTCAGTAGTTGTGGCGCACGGGCTTAGTTGCTCCACGGCATGAGGGATCTTCCCAGACCAGGGCTTGAACCCGTATCCCCTGCATTGGCAGACGGATTCTTAACCACTGAGCCACCAGGGAAGCCCAAGCAGTGTATTTTAATAATCTTTCGTATGCATGAAATTTTTAAAGTTTAGAAAGCTTTTGTAGGACAATGTGCAGAGTGTGATTCCTTACTTTGGAATCATGTACTTGTTATGGATCTATGGATCAAAATACATAAAAACACAATGTAATTCAGATAGGTCTGGGGTGTTGGGTGGGAGATGGAGATGCCTCACACAACACACATTCAATTTTAAAGTTTATTTCCGTTTGTCAGAATATTGTTAAGATTAGACCCTTTTTAAGATTTCACAGTCAAATCATAGTATATGTATGATTTAAACACTTTGTGAATTTTACAAGTATGATTTAGGTGTGTGAATTCTGTTTGACTTTAGGTTAGTTTCTTAGCTACATGGAGGGAATTTTGGAACACCAATGATGACCAACCTGTGAATCAATGTATATGTGTGAGTATTTGTGTGTGTGTGTGTGTGTGTGTGTGCGTGTGCGTCGGTGTGTGTACTTACCCCCGAGTCCGGTGAAAAAGGAAAGGGTCAGTAAAGTTGTATTTTGGATTATTACCAAGTTTCTAAGACTATTAAGTTATAATGATTCAGACATGGAAAATATGCACCTCAAATCACAAAACTAATAATTCTCAAAGCCAGAATTAGAAGGGAAAGCAATATATATTTTGTTATTTATGTGTAGTTCAGTGTGAATTTATACTTATTATTTCATTATTTAGAAAGTTAATTGATTTAAACATGTGCCTTGTTCACTCTTATTTTGTTACTGTAAATTTGAACCTAATCAGGTTATCATCTCTTATCTCACAATATGCAGTGTAAAGTAAAGGGAAAGTGGTTTTCAGAGCACATGGGACTCAAGTACTTAAGTATCACCTCCCTCTGTATGCTGAGCCACCCCAGATTGATTTGGTAGGTTTGGAATGAGCCAAGAGATTTGCAGTTAACCAAATAAGCTCTGCTGTTTTAAATGTGGTATGATTAATGTAGCCCAATTTCTGGGCTACCTTTAGAGAAACTATCCTAGACAGACTAAGATTTCCCAGTGGGTCAGTCTCTATGAACCCTCCCCTTTTAAAAGTAGAGTCATTATCTTGACTAATTGGGTCCAAGTCTTAGAACATGATTACCATCCAGGTAATCATGGAGGTGGTACCACCTGGTACCAGGAGGTGGTATTTGCTTCTCACAACTTCTTCATAAACACTCCTCACCTCTTATCAGAAGGAATAACGCTTAGGCTTAACACTCAACCCCATTCTTCAAACAAAAGAGCAGGTAAGTTCTTCATATCCAAAATGTTATACCAAGCAGCTGGAGAGTATTTGTATACTAACTTTTTGTTCGTGACCGTGTATCCAAAGTATCTCCACATCTTAACTGATGCAGTTCAGTGCTGGATTTTTATTTCCTAACCTTTCTGGCAAATACTATGTCTTATTGAACCAATTTATCTTCTCTTATAGCTTCTCCTTTTAACTTCTCCCTCTTTTCCTCTCTTTATTCTATTCATTCCCTTTTATTTTTCTGGTTTATTTTACTTACAATCCCATCCCTCACTGTGGCTTTATATCAGTTTTTTGACTCAGTAAACAATAATTACTAAGTTAATTACATTATTACAGTCATATATATGTGGTCTCTGAATGAGAATTTTTCTGAATCTTTCCTGTTCTCTGTTCTCCTGATTAGTCTCTAACTCCCTAATCTTGTTCCTTTCATTTCCAGTTTCATCAACTTCTGGTTGAATCTCTAAACCTTTCACCTTGACAGACACTGTCACCGGACCTGACATGGTTTTACTTCAAGGCAGAAAAGTTTAGGATTTGTATAGTTTTTAAATTATATGTTTAAAAATATGCAATTAAAAAATAAGATCCATGTAAACAAGGAAAGCACATCCACTCCTTTAGAAACAAATGAGGTGAGGACCTAGTAAGTAAGAGGAACTAGTTAAAATAGAACTAATCAGAGAATTGCTAGTAACGTTTGTGGACAACATCATGGATTACAAAATTGATTTATGGTTATATTCCATGCTATAGGCTAGCAAGCTATTCCTCTAGAATAGAGACACTTGAACAGAGTCAAGGAGATCCAGTATATAAGAGCTGAAGAACTACTAAAAATGATAATGAATTTTGTTCTATACCCTTAAATCCAATGTGCAATGAAGAGTCAATTATAATAATTAGTGAAACATTTTTGACAGCAATTTTTTTAGACTTAATTTAGTATTAGACAATTATTCAGTCTTCAAAAGAGCTTTTTCATCCTGCAAGTAACACTCTATTAGAAAAGGCTCTCAAGAATACATGGTACCTCTGCTGAATCTAGATGAGAGTAAACAAATGTTTTGGCATTGCCGTTTTCTGAACAGGACTACTGGGAGCACCCATTTTTCATTGTAGGGACTGATTCTAGCTTGAGAAAGTGTGAAGTGTCTCTGCTTACTGTGAGAAATTAGTTATTTTTGTGCTCCAATTTCTTGAACTGAAAATTCATTATTATTCTATTAATATGTAAAACGTATTTTAAGTGCCCTTTCCACCATTTCATCAAGCCCTTCTAGATTAGAAATTGTCACATTTTGGTCTTTTAAGTTATTGTTGATTTCAGCTTTATTTTATTATTATTGTTTTTAAGCTACTTGGGACAAAGAAAATGTAGGTTATTGGATTGTCATGTTATATATAAACATACCAGAAATTAACTGAATGTAGAATAATTCTTAAAACGAATACAATTTTTTTAGGGTATTATTATAATTTATGTTTTGTAATAGTAACTTTATTATAAGTTTACCATTCAATAATACCACACTAAAGTCAGAAAGTTCAAGAAGACTTAAAGAAGAAGCTATTTCACAGCTTGCTTTTATGTTTTGAACAATACTTCATTGAGGACAGAGCATTGTTTAATCCAAACTAGTTTGTGCTTGTGGTTTAAAATCCAGTCATCTTAGATAATATACTGAAGGACAGTAAAGTTACAACCTTGACACATTTTATACACATATTTTTTTCTGAATACTATGGACATATGTTGAGAATCAGTCTTCTTCTCAAAGGAATATTATTATTTCCCTGAATGATATACATTCTAGACTCAGAAGAAAAAAAAACTCAACAGTGATAGTTCTAGGTGAATGAATGACTAACACCTGTTTTAAAAGAAAATAAAGTTAGCTCTATGTGTCTCAGACACATGGAGAACTTAATTAGAAAAGTATTGTTATAACTTATGAGTTGTGTCAATTAAAAGATACATTTTGTGAAAATTCATCATTAGGCTTTCAAGCAAATCATGATTTTATTTAATGACAAGTATGTATTTTAATTTATAAAATAGTCCTTTGGCTTTAAGTTTAGAAAACTTTCAAAGCTATACAATGATGAAAGGGCATTGACAGTTGGCACACTTTAAAATTATCTTTAAATATTTATAAATCAACACTTAAAAGCTTGATAAATTATAGATTTACAAATATGTAACTCTTCACTTATCAACAGAAGTATAATTTTTTGTCAATTAAACAGGAGTTGTATTCTACCCTATATGCTTTATTAAAAGACTGATTTACTTTCTTTCAATTTCACTGCTAAGGGTTTTTTTTCTCCTTCTATAGACTTTTTAGTGCTATTGTCCAAAAAGGCAACAAGTAATGGAGGAAGACTTTTGTTGGGAGGGAACAGTGGGCAAGTCTGCCAGTTTCAACAAGAAATTCTGCCAATTTCAGCCATTGTTTGGCCATTTGGGGAAATGCTTCAACACTTTGTGTTAAAACACTGACCAGCCTTCTCATTTACCCCAGTTTGAAAGGTCATGCTTTGGAATTCAGTGAAACCTGAACACTAAATACATTACGGAAAGCATCTTTGTTAATTTATTTTCCTTTACAAAGACAGTGAAGGGGTAAATATTAGGTTGACCTAAGAATAATGAAATGCTAATTAGCTTCTGAATATTTTCTCTTTGGCAATGTATAGTGATTCTAACACCTTCAAAATTTCAGCTCTGACATCTACTGTGTACTGCATACAAAATCACAGAGTTACTAGTTTTCTGTGGGGACTGGTAGAAAGAAACATATTTATTCATTTAATCATTTATTAAGCAATCTTTAGCACCTACTAGTGCAGGCACTTATTTAGGTGCTTAGGATATATTAGTGAAAAAAAGAAATAGAAGTGCTTGTACTTGTAGAGCTTACATGTTAGTTGCATGGACAGAAAATAAATAAAAACAGAAAATATGTAAATTATAGTGGATGGTTTATTGCAAGGTGATTGGTGTTATAGGAAAAAGCAAGAACATGCTAAAATAGCTAAAGATGAGCAATAGGGTTGTGGTGGTATAGGTGTAGGTTTATCTTAAATAGTGATTAGTTTAGGCCCCATAGAAAAGTTTTTACTTGAGCAAAGACTACAGGGAGGAGAGGGACCTAGACATATGGATATCTGGGAGAAAAGCATTCTATGCTCATTAAAAGAGACTCAGATAAGTTTTAATCCCTTCTTAGATAATGTGTTGGCCTTCCCTTAAATTTATGCCAATTGATATCAGAAGTACTAGCAAGAAGTAAACTTGTCTGGAGGTGAAGGACTCAACAAAAGAAAGAAGAGCTACTAAAATCCGGAATCCAGGAACTACACGCCCACAAATAAGAACGATTAGCATTTTTTTTCATATTCAGGTGCTATAATGATGCATATGTGATTAAGAGTAAAGAAGACATAATAAACTTAGAAAGTTACTCAATTCATTCAAGTAAGTATTCCTTCACTTACTTCTATTATAATTTTGTATTAGTAAAGTAATATGATACACAATGATCTTTCTTTTATTTATATATTTATCATTTATTGGCCACCCCATGCAATTTTGCAGGATCTTAGTTCCCTGACCAGGGATTGAATCTGGGCCCACGGCAGTGAAAGCGCGAGTCCTAACCACTGGACCGCCAGGGAATTCCCTGATCTTTGTTTACTACAAATTTAATTCCAAGGAGTTAGTCAAATTGGAATTGATATACTGTGATAGCTCTCCAGATAGAAAAGCTTACACGTTGTATTTACAGACTGCTTCCTTTTTGTGATAATAAAATTATGCAGTTATGTGTGGAAGAAAAACATAGACCAAGATGTAGGACAATCCTTGAAGTCTTAATGATTTTGAGTAATTAGGAGCAGAGTGTTGTCTCAGTGTAAAAATCTAACTTTTTTTTTAGAGCACACGCTATGTCAAGACCTACATCATAGTTACACTTAACGAAACCCTCTGAAGACACACTGAGCTGGAGTCTCCTATTTCTAAGTTAGGATCCCATTGACTAGATTTATTTAGCTTATTCTAGCTTCTAGCTTCAGAAACTACATGTAACATTAAAAGTTTTTAACATGTAGTCTTTTATGGTATGTATGGTACTATAACTGAGAAAGTTGAGAATATGTAGTGTCTTATGGTACTAGAGTTGTGACAGTTACGAACTCAGTGAACTGTGAGCTTTCAGAGTTAATCTGAAACACATAATTAGTGGATTTTTGAAGGATTTTTTCTTTTTTAAAGATTCCTTCTTTTTTTTTTTAAATGGTACAGTTACTTTTTTTAATTTATTTATTTACTTTTGGCTGTGTTGGGTCTTCGTTTCTGTGCGAGGGCTTTCTCTAGTTGTGGCAAGCGGGGGCCACTATTCATCGCGGTGCGCAGGCCTCTCACTATCGTGGCGTCTCTTGTTGCAGAGCACAGGCTTCAGACACGCAGGCTCAGTAGTTGTGGCTCACGGGCCTAGTTGCTCCACGGCATGTGGGATCTTCCCAGACCAGGGCTCGAACCCGTGTTCCCTGCGTTAGCAGGCAGATTCTCAACCACTGCGCCACCAGAGTAGCCCTGAAAGATGTTTGAGTTATACAAAAACGCTAACATAAACTCTTTGGTTTTGGTATATTTATTTTGAAGGAAGTAGGCTGGAATCTGGTTCATTAAATATGGACATATATTAATTTTATGATCAAAAGACTTGGTAAGTCTTCTAATAATTTTTGAACTGATAACATGGAGCACAGTACAGGAAATCCTTTTGGAAAGTGTATAATTAAGGAAGTTAATTCATGTGAAGAATTCAATTAATTAAAATATTAAACAATATTTAGGAAAATCATTTATGGATTACATCCCTCTCAGTTTGCTCTAGACCTTAAAACTTGCTCATATCTCATTTGAAGACCTTCCTGTTCAAATTAATGAAACCAAACATTCTTCAAACTTTATTCTTAATGATATCACTTTCTTTAACCACATTCTTTTTGTCTAAAAAATGAACAATTTCTGCTACATGACCATGACATTTGTGGTGGATTTAGATGCAAGGAAATCTTTCTGTTAAAATTTAAAATGTCAAAGTTATATCAGAAGCAGTTGAAAAGAAATTTCAGAATATCGAAGCACATACAATTGTGAGCTAAGTAGAATCCATTATATTGTTCTTTATTTCAGTTTTTTTTTCTACTTTTAATCTATAATCCAAGGTTTCTTAAATATAATAAATATATGCAGAAAGTATCTGATTTATCAGGTTTTGTCATTTTAGAAACACCCTAGTTAAGGCATTCAGTCCTGATCTTGCAACAAAATGAAAAATCGAGTGGCAGCCAGCAGTATAGCTTAAGAGTTAATCAGCACTGTCTTACACCGCACTGAGGTGGAGCTGATGTTGTCCAGACCCGGGGTCTTACCTTTAACATCTTACATAGAGGCTGGCACATTGTGAGTGCTTTCTAAACTGAAGATCAGGCTGTTTAACCCTAGCACCCCTAAGATCAATGATGACATAGTCACTGGGTTAAACTACAACTGTTCTCTGACAAGATTAAATTCTGGTGTGAACAGAAATTTCCCCATATAAAATATATTGCAGTGAGAACATATTTTAACTTGATAAGAGGAAGAGCGAATCTGGAAGATCCTGTGTGTATGTTATCTTTTTTTAAAAAAGTGGAAACCTTATATCATTTCTCTTTACCCTCCCCCATTTATAATGTATTTTTATATTATAACATATATTATATTTCTTTTAAATATACCTTTAACATACATTTAAGCCCATATCAGACTGCCCTACCAACCCCCTAAAAAATGTCCTGAGTAACTAGAGAATATGAACCATGCTCATGGTTGGATGACAACATTAAGGTCTCAGTTCTTGTCAATTTAACTGGTGAATTCACTACAGTTCCAGTTATCATTCCAGAAGGAATTTTTGAAGAATTTCCCAAATCTAAAAATCTAAATAATTTTGGAGAAAAAAGAGTAAATATGGATGAATTCCCCTAACTAGTTATGATGGTTAATTTATGTTCTAACTTGGCTAGGCTATGGTGCCCAGTTGTTTGATCAAACAGTAGTCTAGATGCTGCTGTGAAGGTATTTTGTAGATGTGACTGACATCTACCATCAGACACTTTAAATAAAGGAGATGACCCTTGATAATGTGTGTGGGCCTCTTCCAATCGGTGGAAAGCTTTAAGATTAAACACTGAGGTTTCCCAATAAAGAAAGAATTTTTCTTCAAGATTTTTTCCCATGCTACTCTTGACTATCTGAGGCCAGAACGAAGCTGCTGAGTATTTGGTTTGGAGGAGAGTCCAAAGGTGTAGGTGTAGGTATAGAAACATCGTGAACGGAGAAGGGTACAGAGAGGAGATAGAAAATTACCAATTGCGGATTCTACCTACTGTGTAGTTTTTTCCTAGAGCCCTGCAGTATTGCCCTCTGGTTGATGGAGATAATCTTAAAAGCCATTTGTTTCTGATGTTCTTGTCTAGTTTTTGAGTTCATAGGTACTTATAAAGGTATCTGAAGTAACTGAAAAATATATACGTATAATTTACTTCATTCAGAAGAAAAATTGTCATTTGAATTAATTAGCAAGTTTCATAAATGAGATCCAAAAACTCTTAATGGATCCATCAAAAAGGGAGATCCCATGAAACTCATGCAACTGTATGCAAAATGTGAGTCCCTATGAATGTAGATTAGTTGGTTTTGTTCTGGAGAAAGAGTTTGTAGTTTTCATTATATTCTCAATATGGACCGTAATTCATAAAATATTCAAAAACAGATTTTTAGAATAAATTAGCTTAAACCAAAACTTAAATGAATGTTCACTATCCTATTGCACAAGTACTCTTTCATCCTATTTCTGAAATATAATACATAAGAAAATATAAGTGTCTACCATTAGGCAGTAGTAAGAAGGCCCTGTAATAAAGACATTTTTACAAAAAGAAAATAACCACCAAAAATTTGGAGCCCTACAATTGAAGTTTAATTTGATCATTCTAAATGTTCTTTAAATTTTGAGTTTCTACAGCTGTTATAAGTAGTCAAAACTAAAATTTCTTGACAAACATCTAAATTTATCTCTAATGTAACATATTCCACAAAATCCACATAACATAAATAAACTTACTTTTATTATCTTATGTTAGAAGAAATTGAGTTTAAATCTGGTGGATCATTATGCTTATTCAACTTTGTGCAACGTTAGTAATAAGAGATCTAATAATAGATAATATATAATAGTGCAACAAAATAGTTAGGATTCAGAGTCATGGTAGATGTACGTTAAAATCAGAGCTTTATCAATGATATCATTTGACTTTGGGAACGCCATGTACTTCATTGGGCATCATGTGTAAAAGAAAGAAAGAAACAATAATTTCTGTACAATATACCTTTACAATTCTTAGCATGAAGATACTTTTTAGGTGCTCAAGCTCTGTAGAAATGGTGATTAACAATGTCAGTTTTATTAGGTCTGGCACATATTATATGATGATGGCAAAGTGTGATCAGTCTAAAAACTGATTACAAATCACACTTGTTCACTCTCCTTGTCCTGTGAAGAAGTTGTATTCTAATTGTCTGTATGTTTATTGTTTGGAATGAGCTTTTGCATAGAGACAAGTTATGTCCTCAGTCTTGTTCACAAAAGATTTATGATGAGCACTAAAATGTGTTGAATACCTACTACGTGCCAAGTGCTGTGCTAAACATTTTCAATGTATTGTTTCTTGGATTCCTCACAAAACCTTATAAAGCAATGTGATTAATCACTTCCATTTTACAGAAGAGAAAGGGGAACTAAGAAGTGGTGAAGTTTGGGTTCATATGTGAATGACCTGAAGCCAAAGTCCATTAAGCTTCACTTCTCATATTTCATATGCACAGCTCATATTTCAGCTGTGGTATTGTAATTTTTTTCTTTTCATTTTTTTTGCAATTGATAAGAAAGCAGTGGGAAATAAAAACCTACTTAAAAATTAAACTTATGGACTAACCAGGAAACCCAAGATTATTTACTCTATCACTGTTTCAAAAGAATTTTAGTTCACTCTATATTTAACTTAAGGTTCCAGGAACAGCATCCCTTTGCAATAGGAATGATGAGATACCAGCCACCAATTGGAAAGGGAAGAAGAGTGGTTCAGAGCATGAGTCAGAATTTAAGTTCTGGTTTTGCCACTTGATAACCATATGACCTTTGGCACATTACTTAGGAGTTCTGTGCCTTGGTTTTGGAGTTTCTTACCTGCAAACAAAGATAATGATATTTGCTAGGGCTTTGGGGAAGATTAAATGGGTTTATACATGAGTAATTAATAATGTCCATAGCACAGGGCAAACCCTAAGAAATTAGCTAAATCAGGAGCAGCAAGCCACCCTTTAAAAGGGGGTTCTCTTGTATGAGTGCAGTGTGGACAAATTCACCCATGCTGACTTCTGGTGGGAATGCTGCAGCAGGGAAGGCAGACTCTACTGTTTGAGGCAGAAAAAAAAAAAAAAGTTTCTGTCCCTCAGGGATATTAAGATAGATGCATCCAATAATGCATCCTTCATCCAATAATTCATCCTTATCTAATAATGTCAAGGACCAAAAAGCAAAGCTGACAATAAATATATTTACCCAAGTAAACCTGACAATTCCAAGGTATTTTAGTTAGTTAACTGGGAGTTTAACGAAATTGTGTTTAACACATTTAAAATGTAGCAATATCCTTACTAAATGTGATATGATTGATGTCTAAAATTCCATTCCAGGGAATTGCTTCAAACAACAACTATATCTAAATTTCTAAAACACGAATCCATAAGTTATATTTTTTGCCTTAGCTAATAAAGTATATTGGCATGTCCTAAAAGAAAAGATTTAAAACCAAAAAAATTTCATTGAAAATAGATTTTTAAAGAAGGCATATGTTAATTGATTAATAAAATATTTAAGCATGTTACCCTGATATTAGATCTGCATTATTTAAGGAAAAACAAGTCTCCTATTTTGCCTCACATTTGAAAATAACAGAATTACGAAAAAAAATCAACAGTTTTGTATTGATGACATTCTTTTCCCATAGTTTTAATCCTCCTTATTTTCTGCTATAACATTACTTATTCTTCTCTAGTACTTACTGAAGTTCCAATTTTCCCTTCAAGTTATCCTTGGAAGGGAAGCAAAATTGAGGTTCATGCACAAATATCTGCATAATAATTGGTGTCAGGTTAACTAATGGTCATGGGTTCAAAATAATGCTCGTTTGTAAAATGTATGAAATCAGTGCTTGGATATAAGACAAATTTATCTTAGTTTTGATTGATAAAACCAAGCTTATGTGTTCATGAATATGCTAATGACCCCCCAGCTGACTAAGCTGGAAGGAGAGGGGCACCTTGTAAACCAGCTAGCCGCTATTTCACTATATCACTGCTATTTAATATACCAAATGACATGCTCACAAGTCACTATGGTTTTATGAGAAGCACAATTGAGTTCAGGTTAACCTAAACCTAAATAGAGAAATAATGACAGATTTATACAAAAGTTTATGCCATATTAACATTTTTTTATCTAAAAAATATGTTCCATGTTAAAAGGAATAAGATTTCACTAAAAATTGGGCTCCATCCAACAACTTCAAGTATAAAGCAATAGCCTCAATACCACAGGGTTGGTTTGGTTAATTGTTTATTTAGATTTATATTGGGTTGAGCTGAGTTTTTGTCCCTTTAATTGGTAGTAAGGTAGGAAACATATGATGCATTTAATTAAACCAGGAAGGAAGAAAAAGATTAAAACTTGTTTTATGTTTAAAAGTACGTACACTCTTTTGACCATTTTTGCAAATGACAATATATTGTATTTGTTTTGTATAATACTGTTTCTTTTAAGTAAACTAATTTAAAGGAAAAAGAGGAAGAAACATGTTCTAGGAAAGTATTTGCAACTTATCATCTGATAATAATTCTGGTAACCTAATAAACATAGACTCTAACTCAGTTCACAGCCAGTGATTCCATTTTATTTTTTAACATTAAGAAGACTTTTATTGGATCTTTAAAATCCATTTCTTCATTTTTTTGTAAATAACATTAAATTGAAAAAGTAACTTGATTTTAAGTTTACTCAAATATGGAAAAATACAGATTATTTGATCTAATCTGATTTAATGAACAATATTATAATCCAAATTAGACATGAGAAAATAATAATCTGGATTTATTGAGGACAAAAAGTTTAAATTATTTAAATGGGAATGGCAATAGGATGTATAAAATATATTTCCTATTATTTAAATGGGTTTTGGTGATTTAATTATCATACATCTAATCATATGCTCTTTTTTCTTAAATCACACTAGTTCAATATTTATATTCCAAAGTTTACAATTAAATGTATTCTATATTATTTTTTCAATTTTACACTAATTAAGGCTGTATACCTTCAAAATTATAAACCAACTTATAAGTAGATAAACTAAAATTAAGGTGTGAAAACTATCCAGTTACTTTGAGTTGCATAACTACTATTGATGAAAGAATTTGGGCAGGTGTGATCGTCCATGTGAATAAATGGGAAAATGATCGAGATATCTGGTTAGCATATAGACCTTGTGTTTCTGGTTAAGTATTTGTTTTCCACCTAATAGCATCAGAACATTTTCTGATATTAAATGAGAGAATTTCTTAAATTTAATAGTGCAGCATGGTAATAGTACTTTGGTAGAAAAAGAGAGATTTCCTAAGAAATTATAAACATTTATATAGTGCATCCATGAACTTCAAAACCAGACACAGACAAATCTTTTAAATAGGTGTGTACTGATTTTCCATCTTACGTATATTCTCTGATAGTCTAAGTCAAGAACCAAGAGATACTACAAGTCAAGAACTAAGAGATACTACACTCTTTGAGTGTCGTCTTTAACACTGTTGCAATGATGTATCTTATGTTTATGGTTTAAAAGCTTCTCTGAATCCTAAATAAAGATAAGGAATAAAGCCAAAGACTCAAATAATGTCCTTTAAATATATTTGTTTTCTGAAATGTTGACACCATTATCATGGTATCTCTAAAAACAATTATTTTTTCAAGCTGTGTTCAAAGTCATACATAGAGTATGACATAAGTTTTGTTTAGTGAATGCATATTCAGATCTTTAAAAAGTTTATTTTAATTGTTCTATAGCAGTCTCTAAGGCAATTCTTAAAAATTAAGTAACTATCAATTTTTAACCATGGAACTAAAGGTTGAAAACAAAATAGTGTTATAATGGTTACAAATATCTAAATTAGAAATATGTAATAATACTATAAACTGAATTCTGATTAGTTTTTTTGTGTTTATCAAAGAATTTTTCCACATTAACATAAAGCTTATAAGGTAAACTTTTGTCTTAATATTATTTTGAATTTTTTACTGAAGTAAATATCTGTTATGCATAAAATAATGATAAAATATGTACAGGTTAATGTGACGGTTCTCACAGTATACTAGGGTGTTGACTCCATTTAAACTTCAGTATGTCCTAGGCATCACCAATGAGTAAAGTACATATACCTCGGCCATTCATTTAACATAGTTTTTAAAATTACAGACCCAGTTCTAATTTCTATTTAATTTTTTGTTATTCTTTTTTTTCAAAGTGAATGAATACTCTTATATATTCTAAAAATTTACATATTTTAACTAACAAAATAATATTTTGGCATATGCCAAGATATACCGGGGAAAAAAGAACTTTTAGCAATAACCAAAAGCATATTCTTAAAGATATCTAAATATTGCAGGTAAACATAGTTTTGCTCACATTACCCATGTGATTTCTCAATTCTGTATTTTTATCTTACATATTTAGAACTGTAATTAGATTCTGTGTATTGATTTTATGATCCTACAGGGTAATATCATCCAGAAAAGTAAATTAATTCTTAATGGCTGAAAGCATGCATTGATGCTCTGATACTCTCTTACCATTAAAGAAAGCAAACTGTAGAATTTAATAATATGAATTCTTATTTCAAACTTTCAATTATTTTCTCAAATAATAAACCTTTGCCAAATGACCCTCAATATTCGTTGCCTAGTGTTTTTCCACAGTATTTTTTGAAAATAAAGATTATAAACCATACTATAAGAATAGTTACAAAAAATAAATTAAATTATTTTAATAATTTAAAGAAAATTATGGGGTTTTGGCTAGCAATTAAATAAAGATTAGAGAATTTGAGGGAGTTCCTTATTATAAAATACAATATTAATGTAATACCTCCTTGTAAGAAAATCATCTAAATTAAAAACAGTGTTATTTTAATTTTTGTTACTAACCCATGGCATTGGGTTAGGCATTTAATGTGTTCTTTCCATTTCTTCCCCTAATTATCTAATGGCTATTTACAAAGTCACATTCTAAAAGCACTATCCATTTCCACAAATGTGTCAGGGAACTCAGTACAATTAATGAATGACAGGAGATAGGAAACCAGCCATAATATTTTTAAAGAATCACAAAAATAAGACTTAATTGAACTTTCCATTATTTGGAGAAATTTGTGGGAAAACTGAGTAGAAAATTATGAAGGAATTACTCAGAATGTGTTGGTAGTCCACCGTTAATGTGCCAGATTATGGGTGATTAAGTACAGGATTTCTCCACTGAAGGATATTTTGCAGATTATAATTTCACTTAGGTAAGAAAATATGTCAAAATTATGTCAATTAATATAATTTGAACCCAAATCTGACATCTAATTTTTCTTAGCAACAAATTTGTCATGTCTCTATACCAACAACTTATTAAGTAGATACTAGTTTCTTAAATTGTCCAGGACGGTCTGTACTGTTGAAAGAAGCATTAACAGATGATTCATCTCAACATTTCAGTAAGTTTTATCCTGGAAATTCTTTTTTTAATACACACTTTAATTTCCCTGTTTAATTATCTGATATATCTATTTGGGAAGTATTTTGTTACTTTTCTTTACCCACGGTTATCTCAGTATCACACCCTCCCCGAAAAAGTTTGCAGAGGGATACCAGACAAATGGAAGTAACACATTCTATTAGCTTAAGAGCTTTGAAATTAGAGTTAATATAGAAATATCAACATTTTCTCAACCCTAGTTGTTTTTTTCCTTTGTTGCCCACCCCATGATCCAATACAGCGGAAACAGTTCAGAGTTAGTAAAAGAGAGACTTAGACACATCTGGCAACAGCGAACAATGAAAATTCCATTAGTTCAATAGTTAGAGATGTATGTGTAAATAGGCGTGAGTGGCAAATAGAAGACAAATATAATAAATCCAAAATGATTCCTTTTCTTTTAATTCTCCATCGTGTTCAACTACAGAGTGAGACTCCGAGACCCCCATAAGTAGTTATTCTTTCACCCCCTTTTTAGAATACTGATTATATGGAAAGTTTAAAGACTCTTCCTGGGGGAAAAATGTTTTCCAGCTGTCAAAATTTAAGCTTAGCTAATAGTAGAGCTAATTTTAAAAAGCATTGTTCCCTGATTAAGATATTTGTTCAAAAGTATGCCTTTTAATCCATTTAGATGTTTTATTACTTCCTAAATTTATTTTTCTAGGATATCACTGTACATAATATTATCTAGTAGTAATAGGTATTGTGTACATCTTGGGGAGATATACTCTCATTTTTCTAACATGTGAAATAAATGAGAATTGTTTCAACATAATTCCAATGTCACTAACTAAATTCTATAGTAGAAACATTGTCAAACTACATGAGAATACGACTCCGAATAAATATATTTATTTTGAATAATGCACTTACCCAGCACAGCTCCTAAGGAAATTCTTGGTGAAATATTCTTAGAATGGAATTTGATTTTCTGAGATTCCGCAGAAGAAATGTACCCCCAGACAAGGTGCGGAAGGGTGAAAGCTTTGCAGTGTAACCCTGCAGGCAGGGTGAGGTCCAGTTAGCAGAGCTTGATGATCTAAAGCAGGAGGTGACACTCTCTGCTGGAGAGAGAGGGTTGTTCTGAGTAGATTGGAAGGGTTGTCACATTGTATGTGCTCAGCAGCAGAAGGGAAACATCAGAGCTTCCTGTTACATCACTCTGACCCCGCCTGCAGTTAGTGTTAGGTTACTTTCTTTCTCAAATGGCATACCCCAGGAAAGCAGCACTCCTTTTTTTATTCTGAGACAAGAGCAAGAAGCAGCCTGAACAGACAGAGATCATATGCTGTATGAATACATTGTTAGCAGCAAAAGCTGGCTGGATTTCACCTTGACTGAGTTCTGTTAGAACTTGTCAAACAGAGATGCCTATGATTTGAAGGAAATCTGAACATAGTATTCTGCTCAAAGAATTAAAGGAATTAAGAAGTGTGTGCGTGTGTGTGTGTGTGTGTGTGTGTGTGTGTGTGTGTTGAATTATACTTTACAAAGCATCAAGGGAATTTTTTAATCTAACATGTCTTTCTTCATAAAGGAACACAGAAAAGTAATAACTATTTTTCCCTCATAATTAGTTCTGTGATCTAACTCTTGTTAATTTGGATCTCTGATAATCAGAGCTATTCCCTGATCAGTTTTCCACAATTAAATGATGAAACTCTATCCTGTAGGTTTTTGAACATTTTTTTTATTTTGTTCATGACATAGATATGTGTGTATGTGTCATAACCAAACCCATTGTGTGTGTATGTGTTGTGTGTGTATACATATACATACATAATTATTTTTCATTATATATAAATATATATCTTAGAGAAAATAACCTTTTGAGAATGTGTTTATACATTTAAAATAATTGCACATATTTAAAAATATTTGACTTGTTATCACCTATGAAATAAAAGAGTAATTAATACCACTACACTTATACCTCAAAATAGCCTTAACAAAAATGCCAATAATTTGTAGACTTAAATTATGAAACAAGGTAAAATATGAAACATACTTTAATGTTTTCGAAAAAGTTTTGCCTCAAAACGTAAGTTTATTCTAAATGTGTTTAATAAATCATTGGAAGTTATCAGGGGAGAAAGTTTTAAATTTGAAATGAACTTTTTTTTTGACAATATGGTGTATGTGTCAGATAAAACAATAATAATTTCTGAAATCTAAATAGCACTAAAAGTCACTTATCTGGGCATCAATTTTCTATCTGTAAACTAGAAGAGATGTATCAAAGAATATCTAAAATCCATACATTTTTAACACTTTCAGTCAACAAATTAGGTAACATTTAGAAATACATATGATATGATGATGATTACTCAATTCTTAGTAAATCTGAAATCAGAGGCAATGAGATATTGGTGTGTTACTGCAATTCCAGAACAAAATGAGATTCTCATATTCCTTGTAGAATAACAAAGGAGGACCAGGCAACATAAATCAAAGAGAATTCACGTATTTTAAACGGTATGTTCCTGCTGACACTTTTATTACTTGGAAGAAACTTATTATAGAATTGTTGATCTTAAGATCCAGAGGATCAAGGTTGATAAAAATAAATACATATAAAAATTGGATACATACTAATCTCTATCAAATTATAGTTATAAAGCTTGTAAGAAACTAACTTATACCTATTTGGTTATTGAGAAATAGAAAATAACCATAGGTTGCAAGTTTACAGAATATTGTCATTTCCAGTTAGGACTAGGTTTTGCTTTGCTTTGGGAGGCTGCTGAGATGTACTTCATTTGGAGTTATTTCTTTCAGCCCATGAGAAGAAAAGTCAATGTTGCAGATTATGACCAACTCCACAAACAGTGGTTCTTTAATCAGAATACTGACATGGATATTGCCAGGTGAAAGCTTTACTGAATTCTGCTGTGGAGTGAATACACTAAGGGAACCACTAAGAAGAAATACAAAGCACTGGGATTGGACCAAGAGACATGAGATTCCAGTACTGGTTCTGATACTTTCTAGTGTGACCTTTGACAAAACATTTTACATGTTGCTGTTCCCATCTTAAAATTCAAAGCAGAATCAAATACTAGAATTTAATATGTGCCTGAATGATTACTGTCCATGTCTTCTGATCTCTCATGCTTGGTATATCATCTGACTCCTAGTAAGAGATCAAAATATAGCTTTTGAATTTAAGTTATAAAAAACTAAAACTTTTGCCAATAAGTTTGCAAAAGTACTAATATTTTTTCTTCAAGAGTCATTGATTTCATTTGCCCAACACTAGTAAAGTCTAGGGAATAAAAAAATCTGTGCTTTGGACTTATGTCCTAAGAATCTGAAACCAATCCTGTTTCTCCTCTACTATACATCCTCTTTCTCCTTTACTAATACTACACTAAATGGGAAGGCTAATAGAGGCTATAGTATTTATATTTAAATTAATGTTCAGGCACATGGTTATACTCCATGAAGTCCCTTGGATAATTTTTATTACTTATCATTTAAAAGCCTTATTTAGAAATAACAGGCAAACTGCATCCCACTAATCAGATTCTAAATTGCCATTTTATAAACTCCAGATGAAATAAATGGCATGAGGACTTTCAGGGAGCCACTCTGGATATGAAGGGACAGGTGAAAAGATGGATCTCAACACTGAAACATGACAACAGATATTTGGAAAAAATGCAGTAGAACAAAGTGAAAGCATTTCAATAATCATTGAGGTGATTCTTAACCAGTGAGGCATTAATCAATATATTAATTTAGCCTTATGTATTTTATTTATAAAATAATTTTTTTCCAGAACAGATGATTAAAGACACTTACACTCATTTAATAAGTGATCAAACCTATATTTTGAGCTAGATACTGTACTAGCTGTGTTGGGGAATTAAGAAAAGAATAGGATGTATTCTGTTATCTAGTTGTTTATAGCATAGATTGACTAGCACATGAGGAATCAAGTGCCAAATTCTCTGCAATTAACAACTAATGTTGCAAACGCAGAGTCTAGATGTAACCATGCAGGACACTGTCAATAAGGTTTTCTATAGAACTCAGGAATGATGTACAATGCAGAATGAAATATATGATAATAATTAGTCATGCTTGCCCATTTCAGAATCCTAGACACAGATTTGTGCCTACATTTGTGGTCCCATGTAAGGCACATGAGAGCCGTAGTCCACCAGTAATGAGCACCAATTACCATGTGAAATGCACTTTGACTAACACTCAGGAGGAGGCTATCTCAAAATATCTGGATTACTGTTTATATTATTTGACTAACTTAGTCAAATTAGACCATAAATGTGGTTTGGGTTGAACTGACCACTTATTTTGAATTCGTGTGGCTACTGCCTTGGAGCATAGTTCTACCACAAACAAAACAAAACAAAACAAAACAAAACACTTTTAAATGAAACATATTATGAACAGACTGTCCTTGGTGAGAGTGCAAGAAAGAACTTTAAAAATTATTTCTATGAAGTTTTTCAGGTATTATGTTGTGAATTAATAATTCCTCTGTGTTCTCAACTGTCGGAAAGTCATTACTTATACTCAGAAAATGTATGCATCAACAAAATTATGTATACCATGCATTGTTTAAAATGAACCAATAATTTGGGGAGAAACACACAATTTTTATAATCTTTAAATCAAAAAAATCCTAGTAAGGAAGTCGACCTGACCTTCTATTATTTTACTTAAATTGCTTAGCATATTTAAAGTTATTTTATTACTAAATGAATTGCATTTAGTAGAAGGACCCAGATCTGATGGCTGAGCCATTGAAAGTGAATATGCTGTTTTCCATTATTAAAACCAAAGGGCTGATTTCACTCTAATTATACACATAATTTATCATTTCAAGGAGATCTTGATGTTGTTTTTAAAATATTTACTATAAATACAAATTTGAAAAGAACAGAAAACTTTAAATTTGAAGTGAGTACCATGACATCAGGTCCCTATATGGATAAATAAAATTATTTTACTAGTTTATATAGAGTATTTCTTTCAGTATTTTATAATGTGTTTCCCCAAGAAAGTCAAACAACATATCAGTAACAATTGGCTACAAACCTGCCTGTTCTTTTCATTGATTCTTATGATGTTCTGATGGATTTGGATCTTCTAAGGAACTCAGTATTTTCTTATAGATATTAATGAGTGTTTGAGCCTCTCCTCCTCCAAAAGGGCTAACTGTTGCTAGAATTAAAAGCTAAGACTGGCAAATGAGATATGTCATGGGCTAATTAAAAATTAATTTTAAAATACAATAAAATTATAAATGCTCACAAAATGAACTTCCTGAGGATGAAGTCCCCTAAGCAGGGTGATCATGTGCCCCAGTTTGCTAGGGCAGTTCCAGTTTATATATTTATATTCAAAAGTGTCCTGGTTTGGATGAAAAATTATATATGGTCACCCTAGCTATACTTATCCATATTGCACTGACAAATGGTACATAAATACTGAGAGTGAGTAATTCATCTGGGAAACTAGAATCGCTTTTCCCAGAAGAGTTTAAAATAGTTCTTATTTCTAGGATAGTATTAGTTGGCATTGAAAAAGATGCCCTTTTCATCGCTGGATATGTATTGTGAACTTATTCTGAAATGCTTCTTATTTGCTGAATATCCATCTTCATTGTGAAAATAAATGGTTTATTTAATTTTGTGTTTATGCATGTTGACCTAAGCAACATTTGATTAAGTGACCACATCTTACATTTTGCTTAAAAAATTAATTATTAAGTTCTAAGAATGCCAAATAGTATGAATGTTTTCCCAGTACAGACTATTTTATTCAGCTATTGTCATATTTATATAACTTGTAAAATTATTAGCAATTTATATTTTCTTTTCAATAATTTATTTGTGTCTAACATCACTCTATCATACACAGTGAAAGCTTTTAAATATAAAGCAGTGTGGAACTATATATAATGCATATATTAAAGAATAATGCAATGTATTTGCCTAAGAATTCTTAACACCTTTGAGAAAGTATTTTTTTTTAATACTTAGCTTTGAGGAGTTGCGTATCTACAGTCTCATCCTGCCATCTAGTGTTAAACATTCTCAAATTGCCAAAGTTGCTCTCTTAAGTGAAATAATAATGGAATTCTGTCCTTTTTTCTTTAAATAAAAATCCCAATAGCTAGGGAAGATTTCTAAGAAAACAATCTGATGCACATGATGACTAGAGTTATAGTGGGCATGTACTTATTGTAGCTATACAATTAAAATATCCTTTTATATACAGCAAAAAGAATATGTACTTCATACAGTATTTAGATGCAAAGGCAAACAATCATTAAATATGAAAACATGAGTGAAACATTACAAATTAAAATGACATACCACCTTTTTTCTTCCAATGAATGTACATATCACACATATGTAACATACATACATTTAAATATTTGAAATGATCTAAAGCAGGACAACTCTGAAGCCTATGGCTACGTTAAAGTGGATTAACTCCTACATATCTGATCAGGAATACAAATCAGATTTTCAAAAGCTCACAACAGAGTGAAAAGTGTCTTTCACATCTGACAAACAAGGACCTCACTGTATTCAAGCATGAAAAATATTTGTTTTACCACTATGTGTTAGGAAAAAAATATCAATGATTAATTGGTTATAATCCTGCCAGTCTGGCTTAATACAGCTGATATTTGAGAGACAGTATTTGGGGGCATATTAATTCCCCCTGAAATCTACCTTTCTAAATAGTTGTATCATCAGAAAGCAAGGTTTCTGAACTAGAGCCATCCATTGGATGTTAACTGATCATCATATTAATTGATCATCTGCCATGTACCAAGCATTTGGATAGATACTGGGAGTACAAAGTTGGATAATAGGGACATGGTCCCTGCTCTCAAGGAATTTAGCTTCTATCCTCAGGTAGACATTTAGGGAAATACACTTACTTTTACTCATATTGCTCAAATATTCCAATTGCTTAAAAGCAATATGTTCAATGACTGAAACACATCAGGACTGAGTGGATAGGAAGGTAGGATGGAGGGAGGACATACTTCTTGCAGAAGAGCATTTTCTCTGAAGGGAATAATTACTCTGGAACCTAAAAGTCAAGAAATATGAGGTATTCCATGCATTAGAAAGGAGTCTGTTCTCCATAGGGCCCAGAAGCAGAGATTGAGAGTAGGATTTAGGTTCCCACAGTTTACTGAAGGAGTGCTCTTTAGACTTTAGGAGAAAGCATTAAGGGAGGGAATGAAGCAGGACTGGAAGAAGAATGAGGTGAGCAAGCATGCGGTCTCAGGTAAAATCTGGATTTGGCCTAATGCATAAGGCTAGGGCTCTGGAGTATAAATTGCCTGTCAGATTTGTCCTCCCCTGCTGCACAGGAGTCTGTCTTTTCATAGCTTCTTCTTAGTCAGTCCTCGTGTGAAGCGCTCTGGGAGAGGGAAACAACTTCTAGGGAAAGTAACTACTATCAGCTGAGGACAATTGGCAGAAGGACGCAGCTGGGAACTATTAGCAGCCAGTTCTCCCAGCAACAGGGAGGTGAGTGCACCAGCTCAGTACGGGTGGTAAACCAAAACAAAGCTGACTCGGAATACTACTGCAAGTAAGCAAAACCTGTTCAAGCGCTGCACCTCCATTGTTCCTAGAGTCTGGAGATCAGTGAGCAAGAAGAGAGTTCCAGGTGAGTATATCAGAACATAGTAAGTAGGGCCATGTAGGTTGTGATAAGGAATTTGTGTTTTAATCTATTTGCATGGTCATGCACTCCAAATCAAGTTTTATGCTTTATTCTGTGAGTCTGGGTGGGACTGGGGTGGTGGGGGTGGCGTGAGTAGGCAAGTACAAAACCTTTCCCTGGGAAATGTTTCTATGTCTTTCTGCAAAGTTATTAGGGAGTTAATGTCTGCAATGTCAACCATGGTCCCTTATATATGGTATCCTTAAAATGCATTTCTCATGGTATTTGTGACTATTCAGAAAAAAAAATACTATGGTTGGAGGACCCTCTTTTTTTGGATTAGTTGTAAGGAAGCATAAAAAATAGATTCAAATTTTAGTTGTATTAATTAGTGTATCTTTAAGTACTTAATATCTAGCAGTGCTTCTGTGGTCTCTGCTCTGTTTTAGGGGAAGTTGAGGAAGAAGAGTAGCATTGTTGATGACTGGCGTTTTTCCAGAAATATGCTGTATGCTTTAGACATTTTCTTTAACTCTGAATAAGATTTTATTTTCACTTTTCAGGTGAGGAAATAGAATCTTAGTAAGTTTACACAACTGGATAAATTGGTAGAACTGGAACTTGAAGCTTAAGTTGTTTAGTTTTCAAACCAGTCCTCCTTCTTCGTGACATTATGAGTAAAGTATTTAATCTGGCAAACTACTTCAGATATTTTTGGGATAAAACTATGGAATATAATTCAAGTGATATTAGCTACTGGAGTTTCAGTTACATGATTCTGCACTGAGAAAAAGAAAATAATGAGTAGTAGCAATATAGGAAAACACAGAACAGCGTTCAGAAAGTTTGCATTAAAGCATCACCAGACGCAGATGTAGAGAATGGACTTGAGGACACGGGGAGGGGGAAGGGTAAGCTGGGACGAAGTGAGAGAGTGGCATGGGCATATATACACTACCAAATGTAAAATAGCTAGCGGGAAGCAGCTGCATAGCACAGGGATATCAGCTCGGTGCTTTGTGACCACCTAGAGGGGTGGGATAAGGAGGATGAGAGGAAAATGCAAGAGGGAGGAGATATGGGGATGTATGTATACGTATAGCTGATTCACTTTGTGATACAGCAGAAACTAACACACCATTGTAAAGTAATTATACTCCAATAAAGATGTTTAAAAAAAAAAAAGCATCACCACTAGCTTGGCTATTTTTCTATTCAAATATATTTATAATCTGGTTTCTATCCAAAGCACACATTTCCAATATTACTCATATATGAATAATAGTATAAGTTTCTGAATATTTGGAAGGATGACACAAGGAATAATGGTGATCATTTTTTAAACTTAAAATTTCTTAGAAACATAAGATATAGTTAAATACTTTAATATGAGTTTTACATAGGTTCATTATAAAAATAAAAACATTCACTGCTTTTTACCCCTTTTACCCATGTTCCATATTAAAAATTTTATAGCACCTCTTAGGCAATTATCTCAAAAACAAATTATTAAAATTTTCTAAAATTCTAAATATAAAATTTTTCTTCATTAATCTTGTTAACAGTAAAACTACTTAATCTCATTTCTCATTTTATGAAATTGTTACTTTAGCAAACAAAATTTACCTAAAATTTCCTACTCTAACTTTTAATTGCCTAATTTATTTGAATAATTCTTACAGATCAAACTATATTTTAAAACTTTGGGAAATAATAAATATTCAACACATTTTAATATCAATAGCTATCATCTTATGGATACTTACAATGCAGCAAACACTGTGCTAAATACTTTCCATGTGTGCTCTCATTTACCCTCATAATCATTTCACAGGCAAAGAAGAGAGAGTCAGGCTTATTGAGTACAAATCCAAATTGGTTTGAATCCAAATCCTATGCTGTTTATTATTGCATTTGATTTGGTGTTTTATGTTTTTCTTCTACAATACTTAAAATATTCTTCATTTGTGTCTGACAGTTTACTGGCAGCCAGTAGATAAAGAGAAACTGTGGGATTTACTGGATTTTAAAGATTTTCTTCCCAATTAAATGATGGTATGTATGTGTGTGTAGCTTGTGAAGGAGAAAAATAAAGAGAATATGCAAAAGGTTGAATAAAATTTTTCCTAACGTATACTTAGCTTTATAATTCCACAAACTTTCTCATTGAACAGTGGCAGATATTTTGAGAAAAAAAATGCTAATTGTTTATTTCTTCATCTCTGGAGTAGAAACTTCTTGGCAAGATGGATCATTTAGGTAGCTCACAGCTGTTTGCATTTTGAAACTCTCTGGAAATCTCCCTAGAGTGATTTACAAATTTTGTAGAACATTCTGTTGAGAATAGGGAATACGTTAAAAAAAAATTGACTTTTGAAGGTCAAAATTCTTGCTTTCTGATTCCAAAAATTGACTTAAGAAGGAAGTATTGAAAGTTTCCTCTGACTTCTAACTTGAGAGCACCTGCAGCTTAAGAAAGAGAGGTCAGTAAATTGGAATTACACTCTTTATGAAAATACAGATTAAATATGGATTAAAACCCCAAAGACACTCAGGTTCATAACTGACTTAGCTGATATTATCTCATGATAAATGAAGAAGAGCAAATTATCAGTAGTGTTGACAGAAATGGCTTAATTTTGGTTCAATTGAATTTGCTTAAAACTTATTAGTTAGAATAAATTGTAGATTGAAATAAAATATTTTGGTACTTGAAATAATTTACGCTTCACTAAATTTTGCTAGCTCTTTCAAGAATTATTACAAAAAGAGATTACATACTTTATCATAAGCAAAAGCCAAATGTTAAGGCATTCAGAATCTTCCAAAGTGAGTGGGCCCCCTGTAAAGTAGTAACTTGGAAGCTTGTCATAAAAAACTTCTGTTGTTTATGGACTAATCAGGCACTGAAAAAGAAAATCTGTTGCAGGTGTAGTCAGTTTACATAAGGCAAGCTGCATCCACATAGGCTAGTTTTGGAGGAATATAGCAGACCACTGAAAATGACTTCCTTAATCTACGTGGAATGTGGTTATTACCAACAGAAGAGCCTGGCCAGTGTTGACTTTTGTTTTTTAGTCACAGAACATCTTCACATTTGTTTTGGCTTACCATGTATCGGTGTTGGGGGCTTTAAAATAGAGAACATTTTTATAAAATTCTAAAATGCCAAACTGGAAGAATTTTTATAAGCAGTCAAGTCCAAAACACTATTTCTAAATATGAGTAAATGTGGGGTAAACAAAATTAGATGACAAACAAATTCATCCACCAGGTAGTGTCAGTATTTGTATAATAAACAATATCTCTTAGTTCACACTTCAGAACTTTTCCCCACAGCCTCTGATGGAAAGTGAAAGCCTTAAACAACTTTACATTTATTTTAGTTAACATCTTTTTTGCAGCTAAGCGCTCCAGGTACATAATTGAAAGATCAATTAGTACTAAATGTGTATAACAAGTAAAGAGCTATTCCTCATCCCTCAGACTTTCACATCCAACTTTTTTCTGGCTTCCTTCAATTCTTGCCGTTGAGAGGCACAATTCATTTTTTTATTTCTGCTTCTCTGTATGTGACCTATTCCTCCATATTTTCCCCTGTTCTTTAGAATTTTCTCTTCATCTGTAGTGTTTGAAATTTCATGTGTGTGTGTGTGTGTGTGTGTGTGTGTGTGTGTGTGTGTGTGTATGTAGGGAGTGTGCTGGGTAGGTTTCCCTTTGTTGAATACAATATCCCATTTCAGTAAAGGAAACATGTTATTAGTTCTGTAAAATTTCCCTCCCCTCAATTTTATCTCTTCTATTTTTGTAGAACTTCTATTACAACAAGTTTGGGCTCTTGAATTGAATTCCGAATTTTCTTACTCTTTTTTTCCTCTCCCATTTTCCTTTTCTATGGCTTTTTCCTTCTATAGCTTAGATATTTTCATCACTTTTCTCTCCAATTTCTTAATTTTAAAAATGTTTATTGTATTTTAGTGCTTTTTCTTCATAATCTAGTGTTCTTATTCTGTTCTTTCTCTGCAAATACTAATTATAAGGGTTACAATAAATGGAAAGGTATTTAGCTTTTTTTACATCCCTCAGTAACACAATGAATTTTTCTGTGGGGTTTTTCTGTAAAAGTCATTTACACATCTTTTGTGGGATTTACTGTTAAGTAGATTAGGGTTTTTGTTCTATTGTCACTAGTATGTATCTTCTGTTTTTCTTTTTTTTAATTTATTTTTAATTTTATTGCTATTTTCCTATTTAGCCTACAGAAATACTATCGATTTCATATGTTAAAATTGCATAAAGTAATCTTGCTGAACTCCAGTGTTCTGTTGTTTTAGATTCTCTTGGATTTTCAATTATGACAAGCATATTATATGCAAATAACTAATATCATGGTAATATTTATACCTAATTTCTGTTTCTTGTCTTTTTGCTTTGACTGTAAAACTAAGACAGCCTGGATATGTTAATAGCAATGGTAATAGAGAGCATCTTGCTCCTGTTCCTGAGTTTAATGAGTATGTCTCTAAAATTTTACCCCGAAGTATTATATAATTTTTGGTAGATATCCTTTACCAGATTAAGGAAGGAAGGTCTCTTCTTAATTTGCTAAATTTTTAACTCATAAAACAAGTATCAAATTTAATCAAATGATTTTTCTTTATCTATTGAAAATGATAATTTGGCTTATACTTTGTGTTAATATTTTTTCATTACATTAAACAACAATCGCATTTGAACCATCTTTATATTTCTTGTAAATCATCAGTATTATTGGTTTTTCCTTTTGCCTCAAATAACAATATGGCTCAGTTACTGACCCTGTCTTTAAAAAAAATTTATATTTTCATCATGGATATTTGCTTTATTTTTGATTTATAAAAATACTACATTACAGTATATTTATCTTGGTTACTGAGTTTATGTCCCTTCAAATTTTGTGCCTGAGGCAAGTGTCTCACTTGTCTCACTCTACTCCCAGCCCGGCCAGTCAGATCACATATTTCAGATAGTGCTGATACCAACCAGATATTTGGGAGTAAATTTGTGAATCAAACCTGGTCAGTCAGAAAGTTACATTTCTCTAAACATGGCATTTGGCTCAAGGCTGGCCATAAGACATTTGGGTCAAAGAGAGGGAGACCAGGATTTATTTTTGTTTTTAAGTTAAGATTTTTATTATTATTATTACTGCTACTACTACTATTATTATTATTAAAGCAGTTTTAGATTCACAGCAAAATTGAAGGAAAGGTACAGAGTTTTCCCATATCTCCTCTACCATAACACATGCATAGCCTCTCCCATTATCATTATCCCTGACCAGAATGTTACATTAGTTACAGTTGATGAACCTACATTGACACATGATCACCCAAGGTCCATAGTTTACATTATGGTTCACTCTTGCTGTTGTACATTCTATGTTTGGACAATATATAATGACATGTATCCATCATTATGGTATCATACAGAATATTTTCACTGCCCCCCAAATCCTGTGCTCTGTCTATTCATCTCTTCCTCCCCCATGCCCCCAACCCCTGGTAACCACTGATATTTTTACTGTCTCCATAGTTTTGCCTGTTCTAGGCAAATGCCATATATTTGGAATCATACAATATGTAGCTTTTTCAGATTGGCTTTTTTCACTTAGTAATATGCATTAAGGTTCCTCCATGTCTTTCCATGGCTTAGTAGTTCATTTCTTTTTCGTGCTGAATAATATCACATTGTCTAGCTGTAACAGAGTTTATCCATTCATCTACTGAAGCACATCTTAGTTGCTGCCAAGTTTTGGCAATCATGAATAAAATCGCTATAGGTATCTGTATGCAAGTTCTTACGTGAACATACATTTTCAACTCCTTTGGGAACACCAAGGAGCATGATTACTGGATGGTATAGTAAGAGTATGTTTAGTTTTGTAAGAAATTGCCATACTGTCTTTCAAAGTAGTTATACTGTTTTGCATTCCTACCAGCAATGAATGAGTTGCTCTTGCTTTACCACATCTTTTCCAGCTGTTGGTGGTGTCAGTGTACCTTATTCAACCATCCTAATACGTGTGTAGCTCACTGTTGTTTTAATTTGCATTTCCATGGTGACATATGATGTAGAGCATCTTTTCATAAGCTTGTTTGCTGTCTGTATATCTTCTTTGAGGTGTCCGTTAAGGTCTTTGACCCATTTTTAATAGGGTTATTTGTTTCCTTATTGTTGAGATTTAAGAGTTCTTTGTATATTTTGGATGACAGTCCTTTATCCAATGTATGTTTTGCAAATATTTTCTCCCAGTCTGTAGCTTGCCTTCTAAGCTCTTGATATTTTGCAGAGCAGAAGCTTTTAATTTTAATGAAATCTAGCTTATCAATTATTTCTTTCATGGATCATGCCTGAGGTCGGGACTTTATTTCAATTCTTTGAGGTAAGAGAGTACAAACTTTTCTAGAAAACTTTACTCTGAGAGGATGTGGGACTTAAATTCTGGAAGTCATCTTGAAATCCTGTGAGATTAGAAAATAAAGGCAAAAAATGTTGGGCAGCAGAATCAGAGGTGAAGATAGATTGAATTCTGATGACAATATGAGACCCTGAATCCAACCATAATGCAGTCAGATACCTTTGACTTTTTCAATTTTTGTGATAAAAAATATCCCTGTTTTGTTTCAGACTGTGTGGGCCAGAATTTTTCTCATTTGTAAGCAAATTGATGAGGAGATCATACCTGTTGTGCTAAAGCTCTATTTTATTTATTGTTACGTTATATGATTAAATGCCTGTGCACCTCTCTCTCTTTGGTAAGATGAATTATCATGTATTATTACTCCCTTTAAAAGTGGTCTGAATAATCCTAGCCAAGACTTCAGCTATGTGGTTAGAATAGTTCAGAGGTTGGGCCTGAGCGGCTGACAAGATCAAGGTTTCCTGTTCTGCAAAGCAGAATGCAGGGAAGGCAACTAAGATGTGTCCATGTTCAAGTCCTTGAGAAAGAACTAAAAGTCAAAAATTGGAGAAAGTAAATACAAATGCTAATTTCATAAAAACGAGACAAGAGCAGGAAGAGCTGGTGAAAAAATCAGAAAGTCCCCTAAATAGTTGGTTACTTTAATGTCATATTCTTCCTTCTTCTGGTATAAAAATTGGACAGGCCTCCTTCAATAGTCAGGATCGGAAGTCATTTATATAATATATTGTCATATGATATATATTTAAATATATTTGTACAACTATATGAGATGATTGGTAGAAATATATATGGAATAAATTAAACGTAGACTATATGGATTATAAGGCATAGCACACTAATTTGCTGAGTAAGAAATCATAACACATGGATGCCCATTTATAACCGAAAAGATTATTAGCAAATTCCAATTAAAGGAGGTAAGTAGAGTGGAGCTTGTGGAATAATTTTTTTCTTTGTCTTAGAACTCTTTATCTTTGGAATAACTGAAGAGCATTAATTTTTATTTTTTGAAGTATAAAAAACTCATGAGTATAACAGTCACACTTTACTATTCAGGATAATATATTTTATTTATTATACTGTAAAAAATAAAATCATTTGAGCAATTTTCAGCATACATGGTTAATTTTGAACAGAGAATAAACAAAGTCGGTAAATAAGCATTATATGCTGTATAATGTAATTCTATATAAAATTCACAGTTAGATGCATTTGATTATGCAAAATAAGGGAAAACAATACCACCAGCGACAATCTTATTTAAAAACACAGTAAACATAATATTCATATGCATTAAACATTGCAAACCATCTCTCAGTGTGTGTCTTTCTTGACTAAGTAATGAAGCCATGAATAGTTGTTGGCGAAAATAGTCAGCTCCCCAATGTGCTGTTTATATGTCCTTGGTAGCAACTTGCAACTTGACCTAGGGAGACTTTACCCTTTATTTAAAACTATTGCTATCCATGTATAAAAGACAACAGGAATATTTCACAAGAGATTTTGATTTCCAAAAGCTCCAAATTCCACAGCAGAGACTCAGTTTAAGGCAGTTACTTATGTATGAATATTTGAAATCAAGATATAGAAATTTTCTTAAGTGAACAAATTGACACTATTTTTCAATGATATAATTTTTATGCCATAGGGTGTATATTAGAACTTTTCAAATTATGCCTCAAAATACAGTGGTTTTATAGTTCACATCAGCTGTACCCTGACTTCACATGAATGGTCTGGAGGGGATCATATTTTTAAATAAAAAATCAGCATGAATAAACTAAGTAATTAAACATATATTCAGTGATCAGTGAATACCACTTTAAGTTGAAATAGTCATGAAAGAGTAGTGTAGGTAAGTGCAAAAATATATATAAATATATCAAAATTGGGGGATGGGGTGGGGTTAAGTACCAATTACTGAGTCATCGAAGGATTTTGAGTGGTGGAGAAACATATGAATTAATTCTTCAGTGGTTGCCAAGGTTTGGGGAAGGAAAAGGAGTGAATAGGTAGAGCAAAGAGGATTTTGAGGACAGTGAAAATACTTCGTTTGATACTATAAATGGTGGAATCATGTCATTACACATTTGTCCAAACCCATAGAATGTACACCAAGAGTGAACTATAATGTAAACTGTGGACTTAGAATGATTATGTTTTGTCAATGTAGTTTCATCAGTTGTAATAAATGTCCCACTCTGTTGCAGGATGTTGATAATGG
This sequence comes from Neophocaena asiaeorientalis asiaeorientalis, assembly GCF_003031525.2. Classification (NCBI taxonomy): domain Eukaryota; kingdom Metazoa; phylum Chordata; class Mammalia; order Artiodactyla; family Phocoenidae; genus Neophocaena; species Neophocaena asiaeorientalis. The sequence goes on from NW_020173273.1 coordinate 571,785, forward strand.
TGGAGGCCATGCATGTGTAAGGTCAAGAGTTATTTGGGAAATCTTGAAATGTCCTCTCAATTTTGCTGTGAACCTAAAAGTGCTCTAAAAAAATAAAGCTTAAGGAAAAATTTAAAAAAGAAAAGAATTAAATTAATAATGATATGAAGAATGAAGTAGATGTAAAAAGCCTGGGAGTTAGATGAACTTTATGAAAAAAGAAGCGTTAGTGTTTAGAAACTGATTGGAAGTAGTGTATGAGGGAAAATAAGAAATCAAAATGGGTTCAAACTTTCAAGCCTGAGGAGCAGGCAGAATTATGATACTATTGCTAGAGAGAAGTAATTAAGCTAAACTAAATGGATAAAGTGGTTAGTTGTTTCTAGATGACAAGTTCAAATTTTAATGTGAAATTTGAAGTGAACATCATAGAATCTGAAATATCTAGAAGGCTGTTGAGATGTCAGACTGTACATGACTCAGCAGAGAATGAAAGGTATAGATCTGGATAAAGTGAATTAACTCCAGAGAAATATTAGTTAAAAGCCTGAGAGTGAATAACACATATGTTTTCTAGTAGAATCTTCCTTGCTGATAATTTTCTCTTCCTTTTCTACAGAAATAACATGACTTTGTTTTAAAAGCATGAATTACTGGTTGCTTTGTGTGCAAAGCCTAATTATAAATGAATAGGTTTCAGGAGTTTTAAATATACTTGCTATTTTTGGTAAGAGAAAAGTTTGTCAAGCAATAAAATTAGGAAGTACATAAACAATTTCCTTTTGATTGCCACTAAGAAATTCCCTTTCCCACCAAGTCTTTTCTTATCATGATCTGTATTTAACACACAGCTATTCAGCCATCTTTACTGATATGATGAGCCATAAGCAAATAAAAGTTACATCAATCAAAATCAGGCAGGCACATGACGTAGAGTTGACTTTCTTTGTTCAGATATGGTTTGGCTCAAGATTGTTCGAGGTACTGGTTAATGCAAAAGGAGAAAAAGTATGTCTAGGGAGGGAATCACATGACAGAATTCTGTTATTACCAGCTCTTTCCAAATGAGTGATCTTTCCAAATTGAGTGATCTTTATCAGAAGAAGATGCTTGCCACTATTTTAGATGTGAAACCCCAAAACCACTTGATCTTTAATAGTTGTATTTCTTAATCTGGACATAGGCTGTGAAAAATATAATTGTACACATGATCAAAACAAATAAGTGACAACATATTCTCAAACAGGATGATCACCAAATGGTAAAATGGACTGATTCGATGTCAGTTGTATGATAAATTGTAGTTAAATGGCAGATAGTTAGAAAGGGATTGAGAGAATAATAAGTTCATAGTAGACAGTTAATAAGTTATAGCCATAGAATAAGCAATTTGACCAGATAAGTAAAGGAACTCTAATGCAAATGCATTAATAGCAGGTAATATATGCATAGAAAATTCATGAAAAATTCATTAAAAAGATTTCAGGAGAGAAAAGTTTTATCCAAAATATTTAGTAGAAATAATGTTGTAATGTAACAAATTTATATCTTTTTAACAAAAATTTCTTCATATACTATTTTCACTGGCTGCTTCTTTCTTTTTCTTTTGGTTTTAATTAATCCCCCTTTTGATATTCTTTGGATGAAACCTAAAAAGGAAGATAAATAAATTTATGCATGATAAAGTAACAACATAATAAAACATTTAATCTAAAATTTCTTCAAATTATCTTTTAATGTTTAAAACCAAAAAACATGTAATTGGTTTAAAAGTCTTTAATTTGTCTATATCTTTGTGTAAACAACCTCTTTCTAAGGATGTCACTTTGCATAAATGGGTAAACGTTATTGATTTTTATTATTCACCTTGAGCTACAAAATAATACTCATTTTATTAAAGTGGACATGTGGCTATGTGGAGTTATAGATGATTTTTATTTACATATTAATACTCTATAAATATGCAACATTTTTATTGTCAGAAGAAAGTAAATACATTAAAGTTTTGTGCATTAGAAAGCTTAAAGATATTTTGGTATAATCCTTTAAAATGAAAGCTTAGTATGTAAATATTAAAAGAATAAAATATTTTGTTTAAAATTGATTTTTTTCTATGAAGACACATTAAAAGGAATTACAGTTAACATATCTGGCAATATTATCAAAATGTAGTTGAAAAGGGGACACTTACTTAAATCATAATACTGTTTCTTATAAATAGAACTCATTTCATACTTTCATAGATTAAAATTCATTCATAATTTCAATATAATTATTATCTTAAACACTAGTGAATTAATAGGAAGAATGTCCTCTATACCTTTTTTACAAGTCTTAAGACATGCTTTTTTAGAGGTAAAATTGTTTTCATTCCCTCCACATCCACTGTACTTAAAAGGGCGGCATTTCCCAATGATTGAATTGTAGTAGAATCTACTCTCATTGGCTTGACATAATCCTCTGTCTGCTGGGCTCAGACACCAGGAGGGGCCATAAAATTCTAAAAACATCAAGAAAACATGGTAAGCCATATATGACAGTTAATCTGAAACTTTCATATTTATTGTTTATAGATTAGTCTTCTGGCATGTTTATGTAAAACAGTAATCTGAATGAATTAAAGTAACAAAATTCATGTATTTCAATTCCAGGAAAATGTTTAACCAATCTCCAGTGTCCACTATACTGACACCTTTCTCCAATAAATGTAAAAGTAGGTACATTTGTTAAAGGAAAGGAAAAGAAGTTGTACACTTCTTTTCAAATGCTACTCTTTATGTGACAAAACTAGTTGTACATAATACAAACAACCACTATTCAACAATTTAATTTGTGAAAATTTATTAACCATATCAATTTTTTAAAAAATTATCATTGTTTACATATCATTTGTTCATGAGTATTCAACTTTGCAAAAAAAGTCCTGATGAGCAAAATCCTTACTCATTGTATGACACAAACTGAAGCCGAGAAAGAGTTCTTTCCCTGACTAAAGTTCTGAATGATATAACATATCACAATTTAAAGCGCAGGGAATCAGGTATAGCAAATTCTAACCTTATGCTTTGGAAAAGGAGCTCAGAAGAGATGATCTGGCTTAGTAATAAAGTTTTCTTGTGAATTGAACCATCAGTTCTAGATGAGTTAGATATTTTTGCAAAGGAAGGAATATTGCTAAAGGCAGGAAAGATCAAACATTTACAGGTTTAAACCAGACAGACAGGCTGGTCTGTCAATGGGACCAACCACTTTCAAAAACAGAAGGAAAAAAAACATGCAATTAGAGTAATGAAAGGATAACTCATTTCCTTAAGGCGAAGCAGAAAAATGGTTTCAGCCCAATGATAATTTTTAGCTCCTTCTGGAATTCCTGTCAGTGAGGGGAAGCTGGTACTCTTCAATAGCAGAGCTAAACTGCTTGATATTATTGGTAAATCAGTACTGCAGGTAAATTGGTGGATGGTCAGGAATCAATAAAAGAGAGCTTTGGTGGCTTTGCCAATTAGTGAGATGTGGTACAGCAAATGCAGATGAAGAGGATTTGCTAAATGTACATCACTGGCAGAAAATAGAACTTTGAGGAATCCAGTAGCAATGAAGGCAAATAGGTTGTGCAAAAAAGCAAGAAGTGGTTTGATGGCAAGTGAACCCCAGGTGAATAGACTAAAAGAGAAATAAAACAATTTGAGAAAAAAATGAAAAAGATCTTAAATTGATAAACACAATTTTATAACCTCCTGCCTTCTATGTATTTAAATATTAGAGTGTCTTGATATAACGTCTCATGTAAAGAGAAATTCTGGAACATATAAGAGAAGCAGTGGGAACACTATGGGAATAATTTATGATAAAACATTGTAGAAAGGTGACATTTTCTGTCAATTCAAGAACTGAAATCACATTAAAAATTTTTGTATTATTTCGTCTTTGACTAGGTGTGTAGACACTGATTTTTTTTTTTTTTTTTTT
>NW_020173273.1:575764-626793 GCF_003031525.2 Neophocaena asiaeorientalis asiaeorientalis
GTGCTTTTTTTTTTTTTTTTTTTTGCGGTACGTGGGCCTTTCACTGTTGTGGCCTCTCCCGTTGTGGAGCACAGGCTCTGGACGCGCAGGCTCAACGGCCATGGCTCACGGGCCCAGCCTCTCCACGGCATGTGCGATCTTCCCGGACCGGGGAACGAACCCGTGTCCCGTGCATTGGCAGGCGGACTCTCAACCACTGTGCCACCAGGGAAGCCCTAGACACTGATTTTAAAAGAAACTCCTAGGATCTATAAAACATCATTCAAAATCATGTAGTCTAATTTATGTTTGGCCTCACCCCATTTGGGGGTTACAGTGCATGATTATTGCCATCATAAATCAAATTTAAAATGTACTTGGTGAGAATGTGTGCTTAATTTTTTAGAAAATGTCAAGGTCTTTTTGCCCCAACAATGGCTCAAGTAAGAGGAAATTTCTAACAACCTAGGAGAGATATGTTCTAATTGAGTCCAATATTGTGCAAGCTTTTCCAGTAGGTATGTTGTGGATTCTCATTAATCCACAGCCAAGAATATGAGATGATGAGATGGTTACCAGTTGCCACCACTTCTAATTCCATGAGTCATCCAAAGTCATCACCTATGTTCAGAAACAAATGAAATACCCCACAAGCAATTAGCCTGATTTGAGAAACAGAGGAAATTGCTATTCTTTGAAAAATTATCCTCAGAAAGCACCCACAGATGCTTCATAGTATATGTGTAAGTATGATGATATGATTTATACATCAATTTCACTTTAGCATTTTGTACACAAGATGTCATTAGCCCTCAGTAAGTTGAAAATAATAATATGGATGTACTTGTAAGTTGTACACTTCTTTTCAAATGCTAGTTATTATGTCTTAATAGCAATGCCCTACCTAAAGTTCCTTATTCTGGGACAGAGAGAGTTTTCTGATGACAGGGAGCAAAATCGTCCTTCTTTTTGCTTACAATCTAGAGTAAAACTGGCCCCATAACAAAATCAATGCCATTTCAACTTGAGCAAAAGTTGGCTTGGATATCTGGGGCTACAGTCCCTAGATTAAAGGTAACAAGGGATGTGTCTCTGTTATCACAGGCCAGGAGCCTCAAACATCTTGTGAAAGCTAGAACCAAAATGATCTCTCCAGTGGGATCTGAAACCATGAAGCATACACCACAGTTTTGGTGGAGAGATGTACTGGAGCGTCTGTATTCCTTTGACGACCCAGTCTTCCAACAGTTTGCCACTGACCAAATCTACTCAGAAGCCAAAGAAAGAGCATGAAGAAGGCAGGGGATTAGTTTGAAAGCAAACAGACAGTTGACAGCACAGATCCATCAAAAAGAGTTTTTCTACCTGTTAAATTGTCCCAGGCATCAGATTGCCTCTACCCGAAGCTCTTTGTGACTTCTGAATCAGAGGATGTGTGGAATGCTGCTTTCTGACAGCCTGGCATCTGGTGTGCAGACTTGAATTGTCCCTCTTACCAGATAGCAGCTCCTACTCATAAAGTGTCCATGACTGACCCGATGACAGCTGTTTGTCTATCTCATTTATTTGTCCTGTTTTAATCACTACCTACACAGATCATCAAACACAACTCACATTTGACCCAGGTCAATATAGAGAAGTAAGAATATTTTGATTAGGGTGTTAAAGCTTGAAATTAATCACTAAGAATGTTGTATTTTAAATTTTAAAAATTATGTATTTAATAATGCAATAAATTATCATCAGTTGGGGAGTCTTCACAATGTCATTACTCTTCAGAAACATGAATTATACCCACTACATAAACTAATCTGTTTCTCCTAAAATCATTTAAACTCTAAGCAGTTAAGACTATCATTGGATTATTTTAGCATAAACAACAGAATTAAAATAATGAAGCAGATGGTTTCTCAAGGACATTTTAGCTCCAAGGATTTTTTGGGTCCTTGATTATCATCTGATTCAATCTCCAAAGGTGAGGAAATAGAAATATTTTTGCCCCCTGTGAGGAGATAAGCTTGACTGTTTTCAATTAACGTATTTATTCTAGATAAACACAGGCACTCACCTATTCAAAATCCAGACTTTGATATCTACAGTGAAAAAAAATATAAAGATTTTGAAGTAGTTGCACAATGTGATATTTTGGTCTAGATTATAATTATTCACAGAAGTTTAAGATCGAATAAAAAGACGCTAACCTGACTTCTGTTCTTTTCCAAAGTAATTTAATAACCAAATGCATTCTGTCTTGATCTCGCCATTAATAACAATTTGGATAGCTTCCATTTAGAGGGTCTATGATAGATTTCAGAATTCAGGATCCACTTATATTCTGCCAGGAGCTGCCATGATGTAGTATGACTGGTAAACTATAAGGTGATGCTCCAGAGCCAGTTTTATATGTAAAGTGCCTTATGCAATTGCTTTGAAACTTATACACTAAACTTTGAATTTCGTACTCACTTGAATCTTTACTATGGTGTCTCTCTTACTGTCCCATTTTACATGCCTATATTTAGGCTTTTATTTTACCAACGAACTTAGGTTTTAGGAACTACCTCATCACTTGTTGAATAAATTATTTTTTGTCTTCTGAGATTGTTTTAGGGAATTGAATAACAAATCTTTCCTTTGAACAACAAATTCTTTTTTCCCATAATTTTATTGTGAAGAAAAAGATTTTTATTTTCTAATTATACTTTATCATTGTAAAATGTTGAAATAATATAAAAGTATGACAAATATAAAACAAAAGTTCTCCATAATTTGACCCTTGCCCTTTAAACCACCACCAGTGGTTTGGGAATATCTTCCCCCAAATCGTTTGCATATGCAAACATATTAGTATACTGTTCTGTCTCATTATTATATTTGATAATATTTTCTGGCTTGCTTCCACATTTCTTCATCTGTACACATCATTCTTTTTTTTTTTTTTTTGCGGTACGGGGGCCTCTCACTGTTGTGGCCTCTCCCTTTGCGGAGCACAGGCTCCGGACGCGCAGGCTCAGCGGCCATGGCTTACGGGCCCAGCCGCTCCGCGGCATGTGGGATCTTCCCGGACCGGGGCACGAACCCGTGTCCTCTGCATCGGCAGGCGGACTCTCAACAACTGGGCCACCAGGGAAGCCCTACTACCTCATTCTTTTTAATGTATGTACAGTATTTAATTTTTTGAATTGACTACAGTATATTTAATCCATTATTGTGTATACATAGATTACTTCCGTTTATTTTTTTCAGTTCCAGACAGTGGCTCATGAACATCCTTATATACTGGTTCAGATATTTCTAGGAGATATTTCTAAAATTAGAATTGTGCAAAAGCTATATTCAATTTATAATTTGGTAGATGCTGTTGCCTTTTCCACTAAAAGTTTACATAAATTTATACCTTTACAATAGTGTTTAAAAGTGCCTAAACAATTTAACAAAAAGAAAAGTGCCTAAAAATTTTAACAAACTTGGACCTTACTGCATTGTGTTTATTTACCATTTGTTGCTTTTATTTTCTCTTCATACCCACAAAAGTGAAAGTAATTGCTCATTACTCAAATGTTCTGCAAATTTACAGAACCTAAGGTGCCATTGATTTTAAGATGCACCATTATTTTATTCACTGCTTATAAAGAAAAAAAAATACAATTACACTGTTACATACCATAAGTTACAAGTTTCATCATGATCTGAACCATGTTAAAACATGGAAAAATATGTACCTCACAATCAATAAAATATGATAGTTTATCTTTTTGTGTCAACACCCCAAAATTAAGCACATACATATACATATATAAACACACACAAAAAGCTGAGAGGGTATGTAATCAGTGGGAAAGGTGATCACTGTAGAGATGTTTTTATGAGGTAGGGAGCTTAGAGTTTACAACTCTGCAAAATAGATTCTTTTGTGCTAAGCCTATTCTATACTGGTGGGGATCCTCCAGAAGCTACTTTTACAGTATTTTATTTACTTCATGATGAGTTGGAAACAAAAATAGCAAAGAAATAGTAAAAGGAAATATGTTAGAATATTAATGGTGAGTGTCTCCACGTAATGCAAATATGGCTAATTTTTTCTTCTACTTTTGTATTTTTTGCAAGTTGTCTTCAATTATAATGCTCAAATTATGTAATAATAAAATATATAATAAATATTAGAGATATTATATAATAAAAATATTTTTAGGGGGATACCAGTGTTATGGGGTCATAAAGAAAGGCTAGAGATTAGAATCTATTTCAGATTAGGAATGAAGAATAAACCTGTCACTTGTAAATTTACTATTTACAGATAGTAACTTTGTACTATAGGGAAAGCATGTATCTTCATTCACTAGGTAGAACTGGTGTTAAATGGGTAGAAACTGACATGCCATATAGAAAAGAGGGCAGGGAATGGGAAAACAAGCACTATGGAACTTTCTTTTTTCTGTGTGTACTGGGCCACTTAGCTGAGGTTGAAATGTAAAAGGTAAGCTGCCAGGGCACTTGAAACTGAAAGGTCATGGGGAAATAGACTGTCAGAAACCTTGCCCAGACAATGAAGCCCCACAGATTAAACAGGAGGAAGGGAAATTAGGTTGATATTTATTCGGTTGGATTCCCTTGCCTAGATATTGCCTAATCCATGGACAAAGTTCACAAAACTATTTTCATCCAGGGATTTTTCTAAATAAAGCCACAAAGGAAGAAAGCCATAGTAAAATCACAAATTATGAGACTCTTATGAGTAAACTTATACTAAGATAATTATACCTTATAATACATTAGAAAAACTTTTCTTCATATCTGCAACATTGAAAACCCTATAAAATTTTAGTAAAAGGTGAAAAGTAATGCTTATTTAGTCCCTTGATCAGCTTTCAAGAACTTTTAATAAGCAAAGGAGGTAGAGGGAATATAGGTGAAGGAAAGCACAGGTCCGAATATTCTTGGTTTGTTGAAGTACTTCACAAACTCCAAGCTATCTGAAGAGCAGAGTGCATGGAGAGTATAGTGGGACACAAGGCTGGAAAAGCAGATTTAGACAAAATTAAGAAGGTCCTTGAATACTAATATATTTGGTTTTTATGATGTAGACATTAATAAATGACTGAACATATAAAAGGATGAAAGAGACCAATTCTGATCTATCTTTATGCGTGAAACAAACACAACCAGGCATATGTCAGCTGCATCCAGTAGGGGACTGGATAGAGGAGTCCCCTACTGGGGGACTCAATAGAGGAGAATATAAGATAACCCTAACTAAAGCAGTTACAGTGGGAATGGCTAAAATTAAGCACCAGAGTGAATGTGGGTAGTGAGACAGCTAGAGAGAAGGTAATTCTAATATTTCTAGACTGGTTGACTTAGAAGATGGAATATTTCTAATGTATTATGAAATATAATTAGAGTATAAAATATAGTCAGTAGTTTCAAAATTTGTCATTTTATCATGGCTTTCTTTCAATGTGGCTTTACTTAGAAAATTCCCTGAATGAAGACGGAATTGTGAACTATGCCTATGGATCAGCCAGCACCTAGGCAAACAAGTCCAAGACGTTAGATAGAAGATGGAACTCAGGTTTTGAGAAGACAGAAAATTTTAATTTTGACAATCCTTCAGTGCAAGTACAACATCATGACTATGTCCTCCCTTCATCTATGCATGCCCCTATTTCTAAGGCATGCCTGTAAAAGACAAAACCACCCTCTTATTTATTATTAAACTCCCAGTCTGCATGACAAATCCTGTCATATAGAAGGCACTCAATTATTATTGAACTGAATGGAAATTTAGAAACATAACAGATCTGTACCTAAAGTCATAAGATAAAGTTGGAAACACAGGTTTGCAAGTCCTCTGATTAGAAATAAGACCCAAAGACACGAGATAGGTATTGGCATTTTATAATTATGTTTGAATTTTACAAGTGCTTTATGTTATTTCAGGTAATCATAGTATTAAGTATATTAAATACAGATACTTCAAATCGAGGTTACATACTTTAGTTGTATTAAAAATTATTACTAATAAAGTGCATACAAATGATACCCCTGATTATTTTATTTTTTCCTGCTTTAAACCTCTGTTGATACTGGATAATCATTGATACCACCATCATGGAAAATTCAAATATTAATACCTTTGAGCTCTTATTTGTGCTAAACACTGGGTTAAGATAAGTCATTACAATCTTCCCCGAAATTTTATGCGCTATCACTCTTCACGTATAACAAATGAGGCACCTGAGGCTGAAAGTTGTGTAATTTTTTTCAAGGCCACAGAGAGAGTCTGCAATAGCAGAACTGGAATTTAAACCACATCTTTCTGCCCATAAAGCCAATGTTCTTAACCACTATGATATGTCTTCTGAAAACTAACTAGAAAATAAAAATAACTGAGCAAATATATTTTAATAATTATCAGGTAAAATGAAAGTTGTCACAACTTATCCTTTATGTTTCATCCTCAAAGTCTGTCTTCTTTGAAGCTCAGATTCAGTATGTCTTAGAAGCTTCTCACCCTCAGTTATGTGAGTGGAGTTGGAATTTATCAAGTTTGTACAGGAGAAATATACCTAATCAAAACAGGTCATCAAACAAGGAGGCTGAAGACAAGTTTTGGGAGTAACAGTGCTGAACCAAACTGTATTCAGAGAGCTCAAACATTTGAAGGCAAGAATTATTGAGTTGGCATGTTCAGCCTGGGCAGATTCTGGAAATAGACCAAAGTTCCAGGATTTTATGCCCTCTCTGATCATATTTGCACTGGCCAGTCGGATCCATTTAATAGCATTAAGATGTGATAGGAAACTAGAAACTTCATTCTGCTGTGTCCCTAGGAAAGATAAAGTTGGAATTTTCCTAAAATATACATTTTATATCAATGCTTCTCAAATTCATCCCTGCAAAGATTGTCCAGCATTCAAATAGAAAAAGGGCAAAGGCTTACACGCAACACAGAGCAGCACAGGGTTTTCTAACCTATTCCTATCTCATTCCTAACATGTCCTATAGCAGTCCATACCAAAATCATAATATAGGGATTTTTTCCTTTTTAGCCAAAAACATGTGCCATCAAATAAATCAATGAATTAGTATTATTAATTTATTAGTTTGTAGTTTGTATTGTATTCATTTTTGAATAAGTTTTGATTTATAGTTGTGTAATGGTCACATGCCAAAGAAGTTTATTCCTACCATTTTACTTGTTCATATAAAATTAATGGCATTCAAAATAATTTGGTTTTCAAAATGGAGGTCTGTGAATTTTCTCTTTTAAAGGTATCCATATATTTAGAAACACTTCTCTGGAGGAATCTTATGACTGGGGCAAAAAATTTATCCTTGTTAAAACCAGAGATGGTTCAGGAAGAAAAGGATTAGCAAAAGTAGTCAGTGGTCACCTAGAGTGACTATAGTCAGATGGCAGCACTCTTGGCAGAGGTGAAGTGCTACATTTTTGTTTCTCACCAGATCTCCTGCCAAGAAATAGTAGGTCTGATGAATCCTTACCACAAGTTGTTATCAATTTTTGTAAAGCCAGCTTGAAGGCACCTGATTCACCACGCAGGAATATTTAGATTATGAGGGAAGTTTCTGTGCTTCTTGGTTTGAGAACACAGTATGAAAAACAGGATACTTCTTTGGGACTATGGAAGCGGGTTGTTGATGAGTGGGGTTTTCCAGAATTGTTGACACTGCTTAGTGATTAACTGTGGTATACAGCTAAGTGTGTAACTCTTCAGTTGATGGAGGTCATTTTCTTTCCAAAAAATTTCCATGGTTGTAATAGTCTCCTTTATGTAACCACATCTTCAACAAGAGGCCAAATAGGTGACAACATTCTCTTGCAAATCTGTAAATTGACCATATCAGTAACGGTGTTTGGTGTCAATCAGGCAATTTCCGAGCATAACACCTCTTCCAGAAGGCTGATAACCAACATTTTAAAAAAGATGTGTGTGTATGTGTATGTGTGTGTGTGTGTGTGTGTGTGTGTGTGTGTGTGTGTCTTTTCTACCCATTTTTTTCACATATATATGGAATCTGGCCACTAGGTCATACAATGAATACAGTCAGGAGAGACATAGAGTTCCAAGTACCCAAATGGTCTTCAGAATACCATCCAATCATTCTCCCTTGACCTGGAGGCTGCCAGGAAGCAACATGGGACTAGGTCAGGTTTATAGATGTTCATTTTCTTAAATAGCAAGTACCAGACTGGGTTGGCAATAGACTTTTGAAGTCTACTCAAAGTTTTTCTTTCCGAAATATCATATAGCTGGTGTAGTTCCAAGACAGCTATTAAGAGTTGATATACAGGGGTTTCCCTGGTGGCACAGTGGTTGAGAGTCTGCCTGCCGATGCAGGGGACATGTGTTCGTGCCCCGGTCCGGGAGGATCCCACATGCCACAGAGCGGCTGGGCCCGTGAGCTATGGCCGCTGAGCCTGCGCGTCTGGAGCCCGTGCTCCGCAACGGGAGAGGCCGCAGCAGTGAGAGGCCCGCGTAGAAAAAAAAAAAAAAAAAACAGTTGATATACAGAAGCAAAGGAAGCTATGAGCAGCAGAAGGATAATCCACTTTTTTCATGAATGAGTCAAGGTCACTCAAAAGGCCCAGTACTAATATGAACACTTGAAAACATTAGTTGTTTTTCTTTGCTAGTTAGATGTTTATCAAAGAGATATATTGAGAGGAATATATTAACTCTATGCATATAAATATTAAAACTTTATTAATAGTATCCTATGAAAGGCATCACATATACCATATAAATATTAAAGAAATACCAAAAAACAATTATTAACATATGCATAAAATGCTATGTAATCTTAAAATGAATATGGATGCATGAATGCAGATGTTCAGAAAGACTTGGTAAGTGTGATCAGCATTCTTCCAACCGTCATTTGTTCTTTCTGTTGTAACTGTGGATTACAAAATTAATAAATAAAAAAAATATTAGTCTTCTATCCTGTGCCTAACAGTGGGATAAACACTAGGGGAGGGAAGTCTACAAAATATATAATCCATGGTCTCTTCCTTCAAAAAACTTGTAATCTAGTCAGTGAGGCAGAGCTGACACATCAAGCAATATAAATATTAAATGAATCAAAATAAAAAGCCAGGGGAAAGAGAGAGGAAGAAGTCTTCCTTATGGTGGTAAAAAAGCAGCTTAGATACGATGAGAAAGGCCAGTGAGTTTTAGGTGGGAGAAAGCAGTGGATAACTTGTGTTTAATAATAATGAAGAGAGTGGATAATTTGTGTTTAATGACTATATCTATTCCGAATGGACAAAAAACTTTTTTATTTACAGGATAGTGAGACAAAATCTGGAATAGGTAGACAGATAACAGACAAATTTAAGCCAAGTGGATGAGGCTAAATTAACATGGGGAAAAAATGTATCCATTAAGTTGAAAAGCTTTTCTAAAAAAAAATAAAAATAAAAAATAAAAAGCTTTTCTATAAAGCAAGAGAAATATGTAAATTTGCTTGACTCTAATATAATGAATGTATCTAAGTAGGCCAGTCATGTCAAAAAAGGTCATATCTTATACATGTTATATATAGCTCTGATTCTCCATCTCCGTCTTTTATGTCTACACATATACACACATATACATAAAATGTTTTACTTGACTTATGCCTGGTATATGACTATATTAATAATATATGTAGTATATCGGAGTTATAGCTAAACTCTGTGATATCTATTTATCCTCCTTATCTACCTATCTAATGTCTATAACATCTGGTTTGCCAGAGCTAGTATTAGTTCATGCTTATTTTTTGGTATATCATGTTCCAACATATTGTGCTTTTTAAAAATTGAAATGTTTTAAAATAAAACTATAATATTTATCCACCAAAATGACAAACCCAATTTTCTGTCTATATGTATATATTTTAAATAAATAAAAATTTTTTTAGCATTCTCCTTTCATTTCTATTAGCATCCCAGTTTGGTTGACATATGATTGTTGTAATCTAAACATGAAGGATTGATAGTCTGAAGGAAACAGGTTAGACTGAAAATGGAGAAGATGAGAATGGACATTTCATCAGAAAAAGCAATAGAATTTAATGACTGACTAGAACAGAAGTGATCAAAAGAGATTACCAAATGCTCAAGCTGAAATAAATGGAAAACTGGTGGCAGAATTCTGAAAATTTGGAAAGCTGGAAATAATGAAAACTATAAAGAAAAATCTTACAAATAAAATTCTTTTGGTTTCAAAGCCCCATGATACTTCTGCATGCCAATATTCTCAGTTTGTTTCTAGGAAACACATTTGAACTGTTTAAGTTCCCACATATGTATTTAGTTCTATTGTGAATTCTCTTTTAAAGGTTAATTGTAATTTTTTTTTTACTGTATATGTACTGAAGCACTTATTTAAATAATTAGAGATTTTATAAGTGGCTGAAATACCACCTTTTCCTGCAAATGGGAATTTACAAAGAGTTGTTTTACAGATGAGAAACTAAGACCTGGGAACTAAGGCTTGTATTGCTCTGAATTATGTGGGTAATAATGATAAATCATACTTATGTAGCACTCAATAGGTTATCAGGTACTGTCCTAAGCAAGTTATGTATATTGACTGATTTCACCTCACAATAAAACCTATGAGGTAAGTACTATATTATTAACATCCTCATTTTGCAGTGGGAAAAAATAAGGTTCTGAGAGGTTAAGAATTATCTTAAGGTTGCACAGCTAGTAAGTGAAAGAAATGGGATCTGAGACCAAGTCTTCAGGCTCAGAGTCATTTCTCTTATCCACTATATTTTAGTGCCAATCCCAGCAGGAAAGTCAAGAAGAACCAGTTGTGACAGTCTTTCATTCTGAAGATCTTACACAGAACTGCATACATTTAGAGATACTGTGTTAGAATTATTTCTCTCCCACATGTACTGAGCACATATTTATTGTAACTATGCAGAGATCCTCACAATTCAGGACAAAAAATCAAAATCAAATAATTTGCTCTCACTTTTGCACAGGGCCATGCTTACAAAACATTTATAAAAAATCTCTTTAGGGCTTCCCTGGTGGCACAGTGGTTGAGAGTCCGCCTGCCGATGCAGGGGACACGGGTTCGTGCTCCGGTCCGGGAGGATCCCACGTGCCGCGGAGCGGCTGGGCCCATGAGCCATGGCTGCTGGGCCTGCGTGTCCAGAGCCTGTGCTCCACAACGGGAGAGGCCACAACAGTGAGAGGCCCGCGTACCGCAAAAACAAAACAAAACAAAACAAAACAAAAACCTCTTTAAGGAAGAGCAAGTTTCAATATTTGAGGTCACCTATGTAGCCTATTAATATTGAAATATGGAAATGAAAGGAGAAAATTAAACCTCAGTTGTGCTTAATAAGCATTCAAATATCTTGAGTCAAGAGGGTTCACTGGAAAATATATATTCTCATGCTAATTTGCAATATTATGGTTGAGAATAAATAGCAATTTAAAAAAATTACCAAACCATTTTCCAGTAACATTGAACAAAATTTCTAAAATGTTTTTCTATTATCATCAGAAAGAGAAACATTAAAATTATATTTATAAATATTTCACTTAATAACAATAACACAATCTAGCTATATTTTTGGAATATTCAAATACCTGAGGATTGTTTTTAATGAAAAGAATTTTAAATGAATGCTATTCTATTTGTATTGCGGGGCATATTCTTATTCCTGTACACTGAATCAAAACCTTAAAGGGTTTACATCTTTTCAAAAGAACCTAATATCCACGGAGAACCTTACACATTTGCTAAAACGTTGAACAAGTTTTTACATAAACATAGAACTGTATTTTCTTAAATTATTATAAAATGTATTTATATAATTGCAAGCAGTGACAGATGTAATACTTCACTGCTCTAATTATAAAATCTAAAGACCTGAAGGCATTTTGAATATACTAACTCCCTCTGAAATTTTGCATGCCCTTTATGACACTGCAAGTACTATTGGAACACTATTTGAATGCCTGCAACTTGGGGAATTTAGTCACTGAAGCACTCATTCATTTTTGAAGACCTCACATTAAAAATAAACACTTTACAGAAAGAAATTTGTACTTTAGATTTCATTCATTAATTCTGATTCTTAGGCTGGGTTGAGGGAGATAAGGAACTGGGGGGATATGGACAGGGAAGACTGAAATGGAGAAGATTGAGTGAGGCATGTACAGAATTTAATTTTCCTTTCACATGACAGTGTTTCAAGTACTGAGAGTATATATAATGTTCTCTCTTAGATCTCACATCTCCTTACACTTTCCAGTCCTAAGTCTCAGTCCAGTGACTTCTAAGGTATGGCATTCAGGGCTGAAGCAAGTCCACAGACATCATCAGGTCAATGTAGGACTATATTCCTCATTCTAGATAAATCACAGACAACATTTGCAGTCCTTTAAATCCATCTGGGCAGAAGTTTTGCTTGCTTGTTTGTTTTTTGTAAAGAAAGATGCTCAAAGACATTCTGGTTCTGAACCTCATCCAATTCTGACACATGGCTGGGGTAGAGAACCTGTGCCCCAGACACTATGTCTCTTTTTACCCTAAGGCTGAAATTTTAATAGCCACAGAACTCTCAACACACGCCACCTTTACGTTTAACACTTATACGGACTGCTTCTAAGCAAAATCTCCAATTTCTGAATAAGCACTTGTGACTTTTTAAATTTAGAAAGAATTACATTCATCCCATTAACTTTCAACTTTTTAGGTTGTTTCTGTCTAGATATTTGTGGTGTCTGGTTATGTTTTCCAGTATTTCCATTATTTTCCCAGCTCTGCATTTTTGTGAGCATATTTCCTGTATGTTTCTTTAAATTTGACAAATATGTTGACAGGACAGAGTCCAGAAAAGTGTTCTGCATACATCCAAAAGAAAATTCTCTCAGAGTGACATAGCCTCACGGATGGTTAGTCACCGAATTCCTAATCTGTCCTGTGACTAACACCAGAGAACTTCTCCGATGCTATGCTCAATTTAAGAACACTTTAGGATGCTTTTGACACACTGCTGCCATTACAATGATGAAGTTGATAATTCCTAGCATTATTTTATAAGATAAATTTGGTGCAGAGTTAAATATCATGTAAAAGTTTTCATGGGATATGTAATCAAAAGCCTACTACAAAGCATACTTTAAAATAGATTAGGAAAATTATCACTTTTCTGGGACAAAAGGTCTTAAGCAATTTTGAATCTCAGTATTTCAACACACCTATTATTCAATAAAAAAAGAAGTATAATTTTCTAATAAGCATAGTTCTCATATACATTCTATTTCTATTGTTACCATGATAATATTTTTCTGGCAGCAATTAAAAGAGAGTCTTACCAAAGAAGCTGGGTACCTTGGTAGGCTGGGGAGTCAAGGAGTCATTATTCACAGCATCAAGCTGGGTTCTATAATCATCCACCTGGAAATCATTCACTGGAAAAAAATACAGCCAATTAAAATAGAAGACATTTTCACAAGCTCATAATTGTACACATAAAGCAAAGCACAGAAGTTGTGTTAAGAAAAGTAGATGTCTAGAAATTTTATTCACATTGGTATGTTAAATTAGTGAATCTTTATACATCTTTATATCTCATATATATAAGATATATATATGTATCTTATACTATAATATTTCCATGAGTAACTTTGTGGTTCTTTGTCAAAACAAAAAAAGTAACAATTAATGTTTAAGTCACTCCTTTAATTAATTCTAGGCTCAGATAAAACTGACTGATTTTAGGTGGTAGTTTCTAAAGAACCACGCGCTCTCAAATTTTTATAAGCCTAAGGGATTTCAGCAGTCCTACTCTTGTGCCTAAATTGTACTACAGTATTCTCAGAAAGGAAAATTAAATAATGTAAACTGAAAACAATTTCTATGGAAATAATTTCCACTATAAATTTCTTAATTATCTGTTTCTTAAATAAACTAACATGGTGACTAATTTCTATCAGATTAAGAGTGACTACAGTGGATCTTCATTTGCATGGCTGCAACAAAATCTGGGTAAGCCTGAACATCCTCTAGGACGCCTTATTTTAAAAAGAATGCCTATAAAATGAAGTAAAAGGAGATGAGAAATGAACGTACATGTGTCCTCACAGGAGTCCTTGCATTCTTCCAGTGATTCAAAGTTGTTGAGATTGCCAAGGCACCCACCGTACTTGAAGCGTTCACACTGCTTTGATTGATTGTTATAAAAATACCTAGTAATATAACCTCGACAGATTCCAGCATCTTCTTCCAAAAAGCAGAAATCTGGCTTTTCTAGAAATTATAAAAATGTCAGAAAGCAATATTCCTTTTTGTTAATAATTTAATTACGTTAATTAAAAATATAAATGGTTAAGTTGAAATTATTTAAGGAGCAAATATGAAAAGATAAAGATAAAAGGTAAAATATAACTTTATCCACAACTATATCTACTGTGACATTTAGAATAAGGGAGTTACAACTATTGTCATACATTGTGTCTATTGGAATTTCAAATTCTAAATTTCTCATAGTAAATTAGTAGGGCATTAACTATCAGCTCTTTCATGAACTGAGAGAATAAAAGATATTGGGTCTTTTTACCCTTGGTTTGGAAGTCCAAAATATTATGGCAAAAATTTGGTTTAATTATTTTTATTAAGCTTATGTGCATCAACATTTAGGAAAGATCTATAAATATTTCTTATTTTTCAGGTGTGCAGTCTCATTTAAGTATACTTTGTTGCTTCGTTAGAATGGTTTCAATTTTTAAAAAAGGGAGAAGCTTTGAGGGGTATGGAAGTTTTCATGGCTATACTTAGAATTTCCTGAATTCTTATGCTGAAATTAATATCTGTATTAGGTATGACATCCTCCTCCACTGTGTCTCTTATTTTTCTTCCAGGCATTGGAATGACTCCAATAGTGCAGAGGCAGACAGGAAATACATGTTCAGGGATTGGAGAGGCTTTTGAAAAAGTCTAATACCCATTCTTTGATAGTGCTCCAAACCAGGCTAAACATAGCTGTCACAAAATTGTACCACTGTGATCTACATTACAAGCCTTGTTTACATGCATACTCTGGAAAGAAAAGCAATAAATTATTTTCAAAATTATGACGATTGCAAGATATATTGGGCTTGAATTTTTTAGGGCAAAGTTCCAATATCCCCATTTCTTTCCCCCTGCAACTGTATATTACCATAGCTGCAAAAATGAACAGTAGCATCTTTTCACATCTTAAAGCATCCTGCATTTATCTCAGGGAAGCAATATTCACGAGTGCTTTATTATAAAAACAGTATGTATTTAATAATGTTAATGATTTCTGCAACAGTAGAAAAACCAATCCCCTATGAAAAAAATTGTTTTATTAATTAAAACATCCTATTTTAATATAGAGTAAAATATCTATTTTCTATGACTTCTCAAAGTACAAATTTGAAAGTTATTTTGTTCATTGTTTACTGCCTCTTGTTTCTTAAGGTGAATGTAACTATTCTTCCCATGGTTAAGTTTAATATATGGGACAAGGAAAAAGCCTACTTCTTTAAATTTTTATAATACACCTTATCTTTGATAAAGGAGGCAAGAATATACAATGGAGAAAAGACAGCCTCTTCAATAAGTGGTGCAGGGAAAACTGGACAGCTACATGTAAAAGAATGAAATTAGAACACTCCCTAACACCATACACAAACTCAAAATGGACTAAAGACCTAAATGTAAGGCCAGACACTATAAGACTCTTAGAGGAAAAACATAGGCAGAACACTCTATGACATAAATCACAGCAAGATCCTTTTTGACCCACCTCCTAGAGAAGTGGAAATAAAACCAAAAATAAACAAATGGGACCTAATGAAACTTCAAAGCTTTTGCACAGCAAAGGAAACCATAAATGAGACAAAAAGACAACCCTCAGAATGGGAGAAAATATTTGCAAATGAAGCAACTGACAAAGGATTAATCTCCAAAATATACCATCAGCTCATGCAGCTCAATATCAAAAAACAAACAACCCAATCCAAAAATGGGCAGAAGACCTAAATAGACATTTCTCCAAAAAAGATATACAGATTGCCAACAAACACAAGAAAGGAAGCTCAACATCACTAATCATTAGAGAAATGCAAATCAAAGCTACAGTGAGGTATCACTTCACACTGGTCAGAATGGCCATCATCAAAAAATCTACAAACAATAAATGCTGGAGAGGGTGTGGAGAGAAGGGAACCCTCTTGCACTGTTGGTGAGAATGTAAATTGATACAGCCACTATGGAGAACAGTATGGAGCTTCCTTAAAAAACTAAGAATAGAATTACCATATGACCAGCAATCCCACTACTGGACATATACCCTGAGAAACCATAATTCAAAAAGAGTCATGTACAGCAATGTTCACTGCAGCACTATTTACAATAGGCAGGATATGGAAGCCACCTAAGTGTCCATCAACAGATGAATGGATAAAGAAGATGTGGCACATATATACAATGGAATATTACTCAGCCATAGAAAGGAAAGAGATTGAGTTATTTGTAGTGAGGTGGATGGACCTATAGTCTGTCATACAGAGTGAAGTAAGTCAGAAAGAGAAAAACAAATACTGTATGCTAACACATATATATGGAATCCATTTTAAAAAATGGTTCTGAAGAACCTAGGGGCAGGACAAGAATAAAGACACAATCATAGAGAATGGACTTGAGGACACAGGGAGGGGGAAGGGTAAGCTGGGACAAAGTGAGAGAGTGGCATGGACCTATATACACTACCAAATGTAAAACAGATAGCTAGTGGGAAGCAGCCGCATACCACAGGGAGATCAGCTCGGTGCTTTGTGACCACCTAGAGGGGTGGGATAAGGAGGGTGAGAGGAAAATGCAAGAGGGAGGAGATATGGGGATGTATGTATACGTATGGCTCATTCACTTTGTGATACAGCAGAAACTAACACAACATTGTAAAGCAATTATACTCCAATAAAGATGTTAAAAATGTTCAGGTGCACCCTGCCCCCCCCCACCCCCCAGGCTTCTGACCAACAAGGCTGTAAATCTGAGGTTCCACACCCCCCTCTTTGGGTTTGATTAATTTGGCTCACGGAACTCCAGAAAAGTTTTCTTACTAGATCACCAGTTTATTACAAAAGGATATAATTCAGGAACAGCAAGGTGGAGGAGATGCACAGGGCAAGGTATGTGGGAAGGGGCGGAGCTTCCCTCTCCAGGCATCCACTCTTCCCGAATCTCCCCAAGTTCAACAACCCGGAAGTTCCCTGACCTCCGTCCTTTTGTGTTTTTATGGAGGCTTCATTACACAGGCATGAATAATTAAATCATTGGCCATTGGTGATTGAACTCAACCTCCAGCCCCTCTCCCCTCTCCGGAGGTGGTGGAGGGGGGATGGGATTGAAAGTTTCAACCCTCTAATCAAGGGGTTGGCTCCCCTGGCAACCAGCAGTCCCCCCAGCTGAGGAGACGTCCCGGAAGTCACATCATTAACATAACAAAAGATACATTTAAGGCTCAAGTCAGGAAATTCCAAGGGTTTTTTGAGCTCTGGGCCAGGGACAACAGGAGGAAGACCGACTATATCTTTATTATAAATCACAATATCACAAATAAGAAACATTCAAACAACCCAACAGTAAAATAAGCAATGGATTTAAACAGGTAATTCATGAAGATGTTCAACTTCACTCAGAATTCTAAAAGGAATGCCTATTAGAACCACACCGAGGCCTAGGTGTCTAGGCCAAGAGGAATGAAATCACATGTGCACACAAAAACTTGAACCCTAATGTACCTAGCAACATTATTCCCAAATGCCAAAAGGTGGAAACAACCCAAATGTCTATCATCTGATAAATGGATAAACAAAATGTGGTCTATCCATATAATGGAATATTATCCTGTCATAATAAGGAATGAAGTACTGAGATCTGCTACGACATGGATGAACCTTGACAACATTATGCTGAGTGAAATGAGTCAGACACAGAAATCCATATATTATCCATATATATCTATATATCCATATATTATATGATTTCATTTTTATGAAACATCCAGAATAGGCCAATCTATAGATGCAGAAAGTGGATTAATGGTTGCCTGGGGCTGGGGGAGCCGGAAGAAATGGGGCAGTGTCTGTTAGTGATTACAGAGGGTTTTTTTGGGGGGGGTGTGATTAAAATGTTCTAAAATTGATTATGCTGATGGTTGCACAATACTAAATATACTAAAATTAGTAAATTGTGCATTTTAAATGGCTGAATTGTTTAGCATGTGAATTATATCTCAATAAAGCTGTTTAAAAAAGTTTTATAATATACTGTATTACAAGAGAAAGAAAAATACATTCGATCACTAATTTGATTTGTTTAGGTCTTAGTATGTATTTATGAAATTTTAAATCATATTAACAAATAATACAAGAATTCTATGTTTAACAAAAGGGAGTAGGTAAAAAATATTGCATACAAAGAAGAGAAAACAGTAACAAATTATTCTGAAAATATGATTAAGGAATTATACAACTGAAAGTTGCCATATTTATACGAGGCCCCATTCTAGGACATACATTTATTTTAGGAGTTGAAATTGCATACTTGTAAAATAATTCTGCTTAGGCCTAGAGTTTAATATATCTACGGTCACAAATTAAGAAATTCATTCCCAATATTCCTCAGATAAATAAAGTTCTAACGTTTGTATTGAATCTGCATACACAATCCTTGCTCTAAATTGATGCTCAGTTAAAACCCAGAAGGCAGGCTTTAAGATATATGCCAACTTCCACAAACCACATGATTTTCACTACTAACTTTTGTTTGAGGCTGCATACTTGGCAATTGTCTTAAAGAAAACTTTCTCCCAAAAGGGTTGTAAAGAATCCCCATTGTCTTTATAACTGTTCTGATGTGATGTTAGGAAGCATATCACAAAGTTGACTTCAAATCAATATGCTTAAAGGTCTTCATCATGGATTGGTTTTAGCATCTGAACATTTTTTACACATGTGAATAGTATCCATAGCTTTACTCTCTAACTTTCATATATAATATCAAATAAGAATGTTTCAATTCTGAATCATTAAATATAAATTAAGTAGCATAATTTTCCAGTAAATTTCCCCTGCATATAATTTTTTCCTAAATCTACATTTTTTTTTTTTTTTTTTTTTTTTTTTTGCGGTACGCGGGCCTCACTGTTGTGGCCTCTCCCGTTGCGGAGCACAGGCTCCGGACGCACAGGCTCAGCGGCCATGGCTCACGGGCCCAGCCGCTCCGTGGCATGTGGGATCTTCCCAGACCGGGGCACGAACCCGTGTCCCCTGCATCGGCAGGCGGACGCTCAACCACTGCGCCACCAGGGAAGCCCCTAAATCTACATTTTTGAAAAAAAATATACTAATGTTTAAATGTTGAAGATATCATCTTTTACTTGATGGACAAAAAAACCCTATTTATAAATATGCTGTATTCTTTGATATTACAGATAAGAAGAATTTCATTTAATTGAAGTATTGAACACTTGTAAAAATTAATTCAATATTTATAGAAGTTATTTTAAAACTTATAAATAAATACATTTATTATGTTGTTTGTACAAACTTTGCTGAATTTATTTTATAACTTTTGATTGAAATTCTGGACAGTAGTTTGTCTTAAGCTTATCAGTGAGTTATAGAATTTTTCAGCTCTTTCCCACATAATTAAATCAAAGTTAGTAAAACTAAAATTCACTTTGAATTATGTAGCTTTTTCATGTCCTGAATTAAATAATTTGATCTTTTTGTTCAATATTTTCTCATTTAAATGTAAATGCTGTGAATGGTAATTGAGCAAAGTCAGCTTCTAGACCTTTATTAAAAGGAGCATGTCTTTCTTCATCTCTTGTAACATTTTTCTTGTACTGATATATTATATTCACCAAAAAGTAATTCTTTTTAGTTAAAAACTATAAATAATTTAAATCACAAAATCAAAAATATGCAAATGCTAAATAATGTTGACAAAAGCAATTATTTATTGTTAAATATCTCCACTTATTTTTGCATACAGGCTGTTGACAACTCAAAGGCATATATATATTCAGGGTAATACTGGATGAAACTTGCTAAAGCCACCCAATGCTGAGATTATGAAAGGATTAGAGATCTGAGAAATAAAGTAAGAAGAGCAACATCTAAATCACTATTTTGGGGATGTTAAAATAGCATGTGCATGGCTCTGGATTGTTACTGATCTAATACCAGATATCACACTGAATTAGAATGAGTAAACACAGTGTTTGAAGTCTTCCCTTACCAAATATCATGTATGTTATTTCTACGTTTTCATTATATGCACTGAAACAAAACACCATTTCAAAGATCACATGGATTTATGATGAATCTCATAGCAGAGAAAGCTAAGAATTGAATTGCTAAGTGCCTTATGTAAATGTTACTAATGAGCATACAAATGAATATTCACCTTTTTGCAATGTTGTCTTTGTCCTTCTAGTTTTCTTTGGATAATCTGCAAGTAAAACAGTATATATGTATCAATTACTACAATTTATAATATAATGTTATGACTTTCAATTTAACAAACTAGGCTGATATGTTTATTACTACTAAAATTATTCTTATACAGAATGTCAATAAATAAATTTCTTATTTGCTCTAAAGATTAAATTATTACAGTATAACCATGAAGTCACCTACATTTTAATATAATAATGTCTCAAAAACTATTTTAAAACTTTCTAACACATTTACAAAAATAATAATTCATGGTGAACTAAGTTTGCTATTCAAAATATCTATGATTAAATAGTTATTTATTAAAATAATGTGAAATGTGAAAGTAATTCAAACAGCCTATTTTGCCTATAAAAACAGATCATTTCTATAGAGGAATGGAAGTAGGGGTGAAAGGAACCAGAATTACCTCCTTTCCCGATTCCTTCTTCTGCTTTATTATCTTAATCCAATTACAAGCTCCATTATTATTTCCAATTACAGAGGAGAAATGAAGCAAATGCTATTTGTGATGTATTTTTTAGTTTAATCTCATAGAATTATTGGAATTACTCCACTTGAGAACTAGAATGCTACTTGTCTTTGACCCATTGTATTTCAAGTATGGATTCTAAATTCTAATTTAAAGGATAATGAAATTCAAATTGATATATTATGTAAAATTTTGATTTGTTCACATAAACATTAGGAAAACTAAGTGATATTTGATTTATTGTATAATCAGTTGTTTTACAGAGAAAAGCTTTGTTCAAGGCAGCTTATTATTAGTTGTATGGCCAGAGAGACATAAAGGGAGGGAGAGAGAGGCAAGAGAGAGAGAATATGAGTATGAGTTGGCTTAAATGCCCCTTTCAGCCAGTGATCAAGCAGGTTATTCTTTGGAGAGTAAAATGTCTACGAATGATAAGGTGATGTGGTTCATCTCCCCTTTGAGCTTTACTATGTTTTATTCAACAGTCTTAAAAAAGATGTGTGTGTGTGTGTGTGTGTGTGTGTGTGTGTGTAATTCTAATTGTATTTTAAATGTTAAGAAAACCTGATTTTTTTTTATTGTAAATAACCAACCCCCAATTAATGTTTTTAGATGGTGGATTGTCATAATAAGCTTACATTAAAATATTTTAATGTACAATTATTATGTTACATTTTTAATTTATGAAGGCAGGGAAAGAATATATACATATAAACAGTATATAAGACTAGAGAGCTGAGTAATCATTTTTGCTCTGTTTTACCTACTGACAATAGCCACGGAACAGGAACATAGAGATGCTTGATTTCAATATTCATGCAATATTAAAAGAGAGAACTTGTTCCTTTCTGGTAACAACCATGGATACCCTATTTAATTTATTTTTATGCCAGTTACAGTCTGAAAAGATAGATAAGGTTTACAGCAAATTATCCAAGTTATCATATTTTCCTAGATTTATGCAGAACATTTATTAATGATGTCTGAAGGAATAATGAGAGCATGTTTTACTAATTCTTATTTTAGTAATTCCTTGAACTCCAATGTATATGAATTCACATTTTAATATTTCATCATGAATATTAATTAATATCAAAATTAATTCATAATTACCTGATACATTTAAACAATTGTAAAAAAAAATTTCTTTTGCCCTATTCTTTCTTCATCTTTTTGTTTTCTGTTGGGAAAGGGGAGGGTAAAATCTGAATGCTAACTTTTATATTTCATATTTGTTGAAGTCAGCCTAGAAAATTTTCCAAGTAGATGGGAAAAGACTCTATGGACAGAATATTCTTGTTACTGGGTAAGTCTTCACTATTCCAAACAAATAAAACACAAAATAAACTTAAAAATAAAGAGAATGGAAAAAGTATTTACATGCTCTTTAATTCCTGTGGAGAAAATTCCCATGTAAATCCCCATGAAAAGCCGCAAGTCACAGTTAGCTCAACTAATAAAATAGTAATTAATATAAACAGCATACCTATTGGAACCTTTAAAAGTTGCTGTAGAGGCTGACTAGCTAAAAAGCTAAGTGGGAATTTGATCTCTTTCATCTAATTCTTGAATTCCCACACTACATACACCTATTTTTCAAAAAATAATAATCAAATAAAATGTTGTTCTTGTATAGGCTATGGGAAAAAAGCAACTAAACCAAAAGACAAACATTTTGAAAGCCATGTGTTTAGAAACCATTTTACAAACTATATTTTAATTTTTTCTACCTTATTAACTTTGTTACCATGTCTCTATTATTACATAGGTAAATACATCATGCGAGATTATATATATTTGGAAACAACTGATAAAACAGCTTTACATGCAAAAGGACAGCTGAGCATACATATCAAACTAAACACATCCTTAGTTCCTATTCTCTGAAATATTTGTCTTGACTTTATTCTCAGGCATGGTAATTTACAAGCATTAGTTCTCGAAGGTCTCCAAAATAAAACAAAAATTCAGCTTCTAAGTCTTAATATATAAGATATACATCATATTTCTCCTTTCACTTCTGTCAGTTTTTTCTCTGAAAATTTTCCAGTTCTGTAATTGAGGCATACACATAGACACTGAGGATTTTTATGGTTTTTTGATTAATTGGCCCTCATTCCTATAATGTGTCTTCCCTTTCTCCTGCCAATATTCCTTGTCCTATAGTCTACTTTTACTAATCATTCTTCTGATCTGTGCTTGCATGGTATATCTTTTTTCATCTTTTCACTTTTAACCTCTCTGTGTCTGTATTTTTAAAACGTCTTTCCTGCAGACAACACGTACTTAGTTCGTGATTTTTTTTATATTGTCTACTATATACCTTTTAACTGGAGTGATTATACCATTAAACTTTAATGTAATTTTAATATGCATCTTTAATTCATGACAATTTGGCTTCAAGTAATTAATACCACTTTCATCTGTAGTATCAGAACCTTACAACAGTAATCTCATATGTTCCCCCTCCTTTCCTGTGTGCTTTAGTTTTAAATCTTTTACTATTACTCACAGTGCAAGTCTGCTGGCAATAAATTTTCTCAGACATTGTTAATCTGAAAAAGTGTTTATCTCCATTATAAGAGTATTTTTAATAGATCTAGATGACTAATTGGCAGTTTATTTTTTCCTTTAGCTCTTCAAAGAAGATGTTCCATTTTCTTCTCTTGTGAATTGTTTCTTGATGGGAACTTGGGGATTCTTTCGATCTTCATTCCCTCATGTATCATTTTTCTCATTTTTTTATGATTTATTTGTATCCACAATTTTCAGCAATTTGATTATTATATTCATTTGTGTAGACTTTTCTTTATTCTTTTTTTTTTTTTGGGATTTTGTCAGTGTTCTTGGTTCTACAAGTTACAGTTTTCATCAAATGTGGATAATTCTTTGCCATTTTTTTGTTCACATATCTCCTGCCCCAACTGCCAGGACTCCAATTACACATTTTGATAGACTTCTTGATTTCCTGTCATGGGTTATTGGGCTATATTCTTTTTTGTTTGCTTGTTTAGCCTTTTTTTTTATCCTCACTGTCCTTCATCTTGAACAGTTACTATTGCTCTGTCTTTAAGTTTACTGACCTTTTCTTCTGTAATGTCTAATCTGCTTTAAGTACATCTGGAAAATTTCTTATTTTATATACTGAATTTTTCAGGTTTAGAATTTCCATTTAGTTCTCTTTTATATATTCCATTTTCTCCTTATTATGTTCATGTTTTCTTTAAATCCTTTACCATATTTATAATAGCTATTTTAAAGTCCTTGTCTACTAATTTTGTCACCTCTGTCATTTCTCTGTTTGAATTGAGCACTTTTTTCCTAATTATGGATCACAGTTTGCTTATTCTTCAAATGTTTAGTATTCTGGGCAGGGGGGATTATAGATATTTTTGAATATTATGCTGTTGGCTGCTGGATTTTATTGTCTTCCGTTAAAGAATGTTTTACCATCTTCCATTAAAGAAGTGCCTTCTGGCAAGTAGTTAAGTTACTTGTGGATCACCTGGAACTTTTAAGGCTTGGTTTAAGCTTCACTATGACAAGGTTAAAGTAGCTTTTACTCTAGGTCTAATTTAGTCCTAGTACTAAATTAAATGTAAAATTTCTCCTAGTCATGTGGGAGCTCTGGGAATTGTTCCACTTACAAATCCCTGTAATTACTTTCTCAAACTCATGGAATTTCACCAAGTGCATGCAGTTTTATTATTCAGTAACAAACTCAAAGGGACCCTTATCCAGATTTTTTAGCTTTTTCTCTACATATGTCCATTCTCTCTCACATATTGTCCCTCAAAACCCAGCCACATCAGTCTACCAGTCTCCAATCCCCACATCCTCCACCATGGAGACCACCATGCTGTGCTGGTATTTCCCTCCTTTAACTGTGGTCTGAAGTGCCTTCATGCAGATTGCTGGGGAGACCAGAGGGTTCACCTCATGTGTTTCCCATCTCTCAGAGATCACAATCCTGCACTGCCTTTTGATCAATGTCTGTAAACAGCTGATTCATATATTTTGCCCAGTTTTCTAGTTATTTACATTAGGAGAGAAAGTTCAGCTCCAGTTACTCCATCACAGCTGAAGATGGAATTTTCTCCTTAGGTGATTTTTTAAAAGCTTAGTAACTCTTCTATGTCATCTATATCCTTAACAGTAGCTTACTATATAAAACACTCAGATATTCAAACAGTAATATCAATGACTTTTGAAGAGATAATGAGGAGATGGGGGCAAAAGACATATAGTTATGGTAGGTAGTAATGATGTTTGAGAAAACATTATAGCAGGGCATTCACTGAAGAACAAAATCATATTTGATTAATTTCTAAAGAAAAGAGTAACTTCTCACAAAATGGTGAAATAAAAGATTTGTAAATTATAAAAACTAAATAGGTATGTATTTCAGGAAAGAGGCCAGTTGATGAAATTAAGTAGGCTGCTACATGAAAAAGTGAGGATTACAAAGAATGAGGCAACCAGGCCTCTAGCCAAGGTGCTGAACCTGAGTGATACTCAGTACAAAAGGATACTTGGCACAGTATGGAATAGAACAGGGTATAGAAATCTGTGATGAAGGGAAAATGACCAGGCAATCACAAAAACCAAAGGTACTACAGAGAACCACTGAACTGCCTAATCTGTGTTAGTAACATTTCTAGCACATCTATGGAGAGGAAAGAGGGAAATAAGCGCTCTGAGATAAAAAAATTCATTCACATCAATTCTTTTCTGCCAGCTCTGGAGCATACAACAGTCACAGAGGAGAAAAGCTCTCTGTTTTTACCACACTGAGATTTTCCCATAGGCCGAGAGCATCATGATGCCAAGGCTGTTTTGTAAAAGCTGTTCAGGAAAGCATTATCAGAGTGAAAATGCAGACCTGCCTGCTTTGCAAAAAACAAGACACCAGTGTTAACTAAAGATACCATCGCTATAGCCCTACAGTTTAATTCAACTGGCTCTAAGAACATGCAGTGGGGAAATTTGGGACTAGAAACTGCAGAAATAAAGACAACTCAGGATTTTCTAGCTCTCAAGTAGCTCTCAATTCAGAAGAATAAAACTGAGATAAAAACATTCAAAATTTTGACGAGTAATTGTTTGGAATTTATCTCAGTCTAAAGAGAGAAAACCACATGAAACATTGTAATTTGTAGAATTTGAAAAAAAAAAGTTGTTTTAACATGATTAAAAGAATAAAAGTGTTCAATAAAGTTTAATAGTAGAATGTGATATGCTTTTAAACCTTATAACTTAGTAAAACTATGAAAAGTTGGGTTCAGTAAGGTCTTCATAGGTCATCAGGGATGATATTTTCTACATTATTCCAAGGCTCCAAAGAGAAGGATTTTACTTTCATATATATATTTCTATAATTTTCTAATTAGTAGCTGTTGAGAACCTCAAATTGGATTAATTCATTATCTTGACAGGGAAACAACTATGAGATCATTGTATTGGTAAAGGAAAGTCTAAGTCACTGTGAATAACAGGTTATTTCCTGTGAACTCATAGCTACCCAAGGAGGCTGAATTACACTTAATTTGCTGCAGATATAAAATCTGTTCTGCAAACTTAAGGGTTTTCTTCCCTCTTTATTATGGGGAAGAGTATAGGACAATAAGCTTACTATATTTTATAATGACTGATACAAAAAAATGAAAAACAGTAGTTGAACATTAAAGCCAAAAAAGTGAAAAAGATTCCTTGGAATGTTAAAATAGTTTTAACGTTTTTTCTAAAATGATCAAATCTATGATTAGATCTAATAACTCTAAAGGTTTCTGGGTAATAAGTGTCTCCAGAAACCTACCTCTTGTACATTTTTCTTTGCACTCTTCCAGACTTTCAAATCGATTCTGATTTCCTTCACATCCCCCATATATAAATTCTTCACATTGCTGAGTGTGAATATTGAAAAAAAATCTCTTTATCATTGCTTTGCATGGGCCATCATCTGCTTTCAATGCACAGAATGAATGTACAAGTTTCAACGGTGGCAACTCAGCATCTACAAGGTAAAAATAAAAGAATAACATCCCTTTTCATTCATTTTTAATACATCTTAATTTTAAGGAGAAGTGCAACAGTGATAAAATAGGCTGATATAAGAAACTGAAAAGTTATCAAAAAGTTAGATAAAATATATAAACTCATCAAATGAGACAGGTCTTACCAACTTTATTAAACTTTAATAGTTGATTATTAACCAACTTTTAAGGAAAAATATCAAATATTTTTTCTAGACTCTTGTTATAGATGTTGCTTAAACTTGTACCAGTTGACCAATATGGAATTGAGTAGTAGTTATAAGGTAACTGATGTGTTGACATTACAGATAAGTAGAGATGTCTCCCTAATCCACAGCTGTGTCATTTTTTACATACAAAACAACTCTTTAAAAGCAACAATATCAGGGCTGGTACATGACTCCAATCCTCATGAAAGAAAAAGCAACAGAATAGTTATATTCATACATGTATGTATATATCATACTACACTGAACCATTCCCTAGTTATGAAAATTTAGGTGTTAAATATTATAAATTACAAATAATTAATTTTCTTAAATTATACACACAAGTACTTCTTTTCTCTAGAAATTAATAATATATAATAACATTTTAGAGTATTGTATATATCTGTATATAAACAATAATGACATAAAAAATATATTTTCCCTTCATCACTGAAGTTACAACTGTCAATTTGAATTCAAAAATAAGCGAAAGCATTTTCTGAGTAGTACATTTATGCATGATTGTGAATGCTATTTATATTCCTTTCTTTACTTAAAGATTGATAATTCTATACATGGCATTCTGAGTTGTTAAAAAGTTGTGAGAAGTTAGAAAGCTTCAAGGACCCTAAGTGGTGCATCTGACTGAGAGATGACCCATAATGTGTCACTGAATTAGCACTTTATGTTTTATCTGCTCTATATACATTTTTGTAGGGCTGACAAAAATTTGACCTATCAGTTCTATAAATATCCTCTCTTAGGAGCAGATCTTAGAATCTCAGAAGTCACATAAATAATTTTGAGAAATGAGCTAGAATAAAAACTGACATTTTCATAACTTATGGCTATATACCATTATTTCAGAAATTCCTATAGCACTTCTCATACAATATGATGGCCTTGATTCCCAAGTTAATGTTACTTTAGAACTCTACAGACACCAAATCATTGAAGCAGTGCTTCAGACAGGCACCTTTAATATAGGCCACTTGTAGGACACAGCTTTACCTGAGTTGCCAAATACTGTATACTTAGGGAAACTATGTCTTATAAATCAATAATTTATATCAAATTATTTCTCATTGATTATTCCCGCATTTTTGACTTTTCATATATTTGATATTCCTTATCATCATGCCAAATCTTTTATTTTACATTTTCTGTATTAAGGATATACCATCTTATTTTCAACCTGCTATTTAGTAATAGTGCCACCAGGTGGTGGCAGTGCACCACAAACAAAGGATATTACACCATAGTTGTAGCAGTCGTCCTGGTAGTAACAGCTAACGTTTACTGAGTAATTACTGTGCTCCAGACATTTTGCAATTATATTATTTAACGATCACAACAACCTTCTGAATTAGGCATTATTATCTCCACTTTACAGATTATAAAAGAGCACTGCAAAAATTAATTGTTCAGTTCACACCATAAGTGATGGCTTCAGAATTGACCCTCAGATAGTTTTATACCGGATACTGCTCACCTTCTTAATAACTGAGTGATATTATCACAGATCTGTGTGACTGAGATTCCTTAATTGGCATTTAAGTCAAGCACATAGATTTAATTTTACAATTTCCACTCAATAAATTTTTCTAAACTTTACTTTATAAAAATTAAAAATGGTTTCAGTGATGAAAGCAGGTAATGATTTTATAGCAATTTCCTAAAGAAAACACTAAGAATTAACTTTGAGTAATGTATTTTACTAATTATTATCTAGTCACTCATTTTTACCATTCATATTTTATTGTATTTCTTACGCGAATCCTATATTAGAATATTCTTTTGTGCAGTGACCTTGCAACCTCGCACTTGGGCACAGCATTCCTGATTTGGGGGAGTGATCAGGTGGCCCCTTTGGACACACAGCCTTGCCGTGCCACTAAAAAGGGATGAAAGTTTGTCTTGTTTTGATTTTTTAATTTAGATAAACCTTTTCAAAAGTTAACAATCGTGTGTTGGTCATGTGTCAGGCACTGTGCTGTCATGGCAGATATGATAGTAAATTAGGTGGCAGTGACCACCCCCCCCCCCCTTCATGGAGCATGCGGACACTAAAGACTTAGTTATATAAATATTCAAGAAGTTCAGGATGCTGTGTAAGTGTATAATAAGATACTTAAGCTTTTCTGAGGGGATCAGGGGTAACTTTCCCGAGACTTGAAGAAAGTGTTGACTGTGACAAGGATCTACCTAAGGCCATAAAACTGGAAAAAACATACAAGACAAGGTAACAGGACTTTAATCTGATGTAGTAAGATAAACAGAATTATGGTTTATATGTAATTATTTTCATAATTAATTTCTTATATTGGGTTGGCCAAAAAGTTAGGGGTTTTCCATCATATCTTACGGAACTTTCTGGCCAACCCAATATTTTATGTCTCACAGTCTGAGAATTAAAATCTCAGTCTTCCCTCCTCCTGTCCTGGGATGTTGAATGGAAGGCTCATGAAATATTTGGGGATGTGTCATATTCTTGACTATTAGAATCCTCATTCTCCTGGAATTTGTTTGGGAACCTAGAGCTTTATGGTTAACCTACTATCTATATATATGCTACTTGACTCTCTAACTAAAATATTTGATTTCTCTGGAAAGGAAGAACACAGACGTGTACTCTCCCTCCTCTGTGCTAGGAAATATGCCAGATGCTTTTATGCAGTTTATATAACAACCATTTAAATCTAGTTATTTAGATCACTTACTTATAGATTAGGATACTGGGAGTCAGAGAGTTTACATAAACTCATCTAATTTTGCAAAGCTGCTATGTGACAAACTACACATGCATACTTAGGTCTGTCTGATTCTAAATGTTATGAAACATACTTGCCTTTCTCTAAGTGTTCCTTGCTAATCTTGTCTCTACCAGTCTAAAGGAATTAAAAAAAAAAAAAAACCTTATCACCACTATTTTTTAATCATTTTTATCTTATCAAAAAGTTTCTCTATTTCATCCTCCCTGCTGGTTGAACTAATTTTAAAAAGTCTACTATTGACTTGTGAGAGAAGCCGTAAAACCTTGTAATGTTTTTCAATAAAATGCTAGTACAGTATTTCAATGAAATGGCATACATCTATAAAATGATGGCATGACCTTGGCATAATGTGATAGATGGTATCTCCAAAACTGAATCGATACAGACACAGGATCATGCTATCACAAGATTAATTAAAAACAAAACAAAAGAAAACCAAAACTGCATAAGACTGTGCAGCCAGTCAGCTAAGTGGTCTTCAAGTCTAGCTTTAAGATCAAAATATTTCCTTATCCAGGTGGGTTTGGTCTGGATTTACCCAGAGATTTTAAACTTGGGTTTAATTACTGATGGGTTAATTCTGGTTTCTTGGCTGACTGTGGCAGTAGCAACAGTTTCAGGAACATCCTGGTTAACTGGCATGCATTTTCTCAGCCTAATTGAGGGAGCTTGGAGGAGGTGAATATTAGGAACACTTGGACTCTTTCTCCTCCCACTTTCTAAGACGGAATTGCCTGCTTTGCCCTGTTGGGACTTACTGTAACCTCTGCATTCCTTCTCTACCCAACCTCCAGAATATTAGAACTTTAGCCATCCCTTTTGAAAAATGAGTGGAATGAAGAATTAGAGTCCATCTCATAGTGCCCACATTCCTACTCTCATAAGGCACATAATGGTTTTTACTTTATCAAATAATGTTCCATCTTTAGGAAATTTTCCCAATAATATATATGTATTTTTTGGTGGCATATAATAATAAGCCTTTATTTTTCATTCATGGGTAGGATGTGAATGGCCCTTCTGATCCCAGCTGGGTTTGCTTCTTATCGACCGGTCAGCTGGGGGCTGATGTAGGCTGGGCCTGCCTGGGCAGATGGACTTCAAGCTGTACGTCCAGTTGGTCTAGACCTTCAGATCTGCTCCCAGTGTCTCATTTTTGGGTGCAGGCTGAAGTGATGTAGCATGTACCATTTGGCCACTTCCCTGTGCCAAGCTCTCAGATAGCCAAGCTTAGATGAGTCCCCCTTTTCTTTGTATCAACGGCAGCACCCTTATGCATGCCTCTTATTTCACTTACCACATTACACTGAAATAATCTGTCTACATTAAAGTCTCCCTTGTGAAACCATGAAATTTCGGAGAACCTGGTCTCAGTCATCACTTCTTCCCTAGCACCTACCAGAGTCTCAGGCACATAAGATATATTTATTCAATCTTTATCAAAGGTTAGTACAAGGAACAAAATCACATTAAAGAGCTGTTGGAGATATGAAATCAAAATGTATTTATGGAAATCTTTTGTACATCATAAACATATATACAAATGAATAGAAGCTATCACTTTGTTCAGTCTCTCATTATTAACAATGATGAGATTTTTATCACTAATTTACTAATTTGCCACAAAATATTACTTTTAAGAATGAAATAAATCTATAATAACGATCACTACACAGTCTCCTCCTTGTTCTATTGTTTTATTGTTAAAACAGTTGATGCTTGAACAACACAGGTTTGAGATGCATGGGTTCACTTATACAAAATGTTTTTTCAGTAATAAATACTATAGTACTACATGATCTGTGGTTGGCTGAATCTGCATGCAGAATGCAGGACCTAGAGGAATCATGGATACAGAGGGCTGACTATAAGTTATATGTGGACTTCACTGATGGTTGGTACCCCGACCCCTGCATTGCTCAAGGGTCAACTGTATTTTATTTTTAGACACAGATCTTTATGGGATTAGAACTATCTTCTGTTACCCAGATCTTCTGGTATTCTGCTTGACTAGATTCTTACTTTGGACTCATCTGAGAAGTTTTTATTTGAGGAATAAAGGCAAGAAGGAGAGAATGACTGAAACCTCAGATGTTTGTAATTTCCTTTTCCTTCTCATACTTTTCCCAGACAAAGGGTGACATCTAGGTTCATAGAGAGTTGTATCTATATCATTTTGCTCCTTGCAATTTTTCAGAGGTACTTCAGTATTTAATATATAGTCTGAGAAAAAAGAGATCTTCCTTGCTAAAGTGACTTTTTTTTTTTGGACTAAGATTTTGGAAAAATGTCACTTCAATAAAAACTGATTTTTCTATAAGATGGAGAAAAATGTATTAAATTTTTGGATTAAAATTGAGAGCGTTGACTAGCTTAAAAGGATGAATGCTTTTAACATTTTACCTGTAATGTTTGTATGTTCTTCACCTTCCTCAGGAACAGCATTAAGAGGGGCAGAGGCACAACTAAGCAGCAGACATACAGAAACCCAAAAAATCTGTTCTTTCTTCATTGCGTCAATCATCTCTGAAATACAGAACACAGATATATCTAATAAATAAAATGTTAATGTAGATTTATATATAGACTAGTAGGAACTTTATGCATACCTCCACATGTAAATTTCTATGACATTTAATGTGTATTCTCATACATTTCTGTCCACAAATTCCATGAGACATATTTAAAACATGTGTATTAGCATTCAATATTGTAGATACACATACTTTCAGTGCATATAGCTAATAATATTCAAGTATAGAGGTCATATTTCAATCTTGAAAATATACATTAAAATGGCAATAACTGAGAGACATGGGTAATCCTGATCAACATGACTAAGTATGTATTAAGAACCATTTTCATTTGCAATTCTATTTGCCACATCTTTCTCATAACTTTCTTTTTTGAGTCAGAACTAATTTTACTTTAATTTTTCTTGCATTTGTCTATTATTTCTTTAATGCAACTTTCAATTTCTGATTCCTCTTCCCTTTACTCCCATTTCAAAAAAGAAACACATTTCCAAATTTTCATCTTTGTTTCCTTTAAAGTATGTTTCTGTTTTTATAACCAATTTCCTAACCAGGTTTTCTATGAGATTGCAAACAAAACTGTTGAAAAAAGAAATTGTCTAACATTCTAGCCAGTCCTTTGTCCCAGTTCTTCTCCCTCAACTTAGGGAGTTATCTGATTCAAAAGAGTTTCATAGAAAAGTGACTTTAAGTGATAAATCAACACATTTACTCTCTATGGAAAAAAAGAGTGAGACTTCCTGTTTCAAAATTATTTAAAGATCAATAGCAAAAAATAATGGAAAAGCACATATAAATTTTTTTCTTTAAGGCTATTTTTCCTTTGGATTCAAAAGTGGAAGGAAATGTGTAATGTTTACACAGCACGGGAAGAGAAAAAGAAGAGAATGCATGCACGTGTTCAGCCACTGATGCGATCGGAATCAGGAAGGAAAGAGCAATGTTATCAGTAAACATTCAGAAATGCAGGAACAGATATTCCATCAAAAACAATTTAGAGAATATTCTGTTTATGTCTATAGTGGATCACAGCTGCAATATACATCATTAAAGTGTAGTCATAATAAATAATAAAGTAATAAATGGCATTTGCTTTAAACTTCATTAAAATCACTAGTGAAATGTATAACCTATTTTCTCACACTTTGGAAATGATAACACATTTTTGAATTTTAGTCAGTAGCAGTATTACAAAACTTCTAAATCATATCATAAAGTATTTGAATTCACAAATATATATGTATTTAAATGTATGTACAAATATACATATACACTGTTGACCTTTGACCAGCATGGATTTGAACTGCATGGGTTCACTTATACATGGATTTTTTTCAATAGTAAATGCTATAGTACTACACGATCCACGGTTGCTTGAATCCTTGGATGTGGAACCGCTGATATAGAGGAATTGTGGATATGAAGGAATTGTTCATATGGAAGGCCTAATCAGAATAGTGTGACTACTTTTCTTCATGGACTAGATTCACATAGCTTCAGTATAGCGTTGATAGTTTTAGTTTGGAAGTGTCCCACCACTGGACCAATATGTTTGAGGTGGAGAGCTACAGGAGACTAGCACAGATTTGGTGGACCCTAAAAAAAGTCAGGGGTCAGGGAATAGGAAAATGTCAAAACACTGCAAATCTTAATGTAAGTATATGAGTTTAAGGGTGGAGTGGACAGGTGTAGCTCCCAGGAGGAGTAGATTATTGCTTCCAGAAGAAATCAAGGGTGTTGGACAGAAAACACTATGAGTATGCTCTATAGAAAGCCATAGCTAATTAATGACTGACACAGAACTTGAATTCAAGTGAGCAGATTGCTAGTTCAGTACTTTTTCTTCTCCACAATGTCGCCTCTGAAAAGTGACCAAAACCACTAAATATTTCCATTTCTAAGAGCAGTGTAGAAGACTGATTTGGGTGTGCGTGCCACTGAAAAAATAGTACAACTTGTTATAACATTCATAAAACTGTAATTTGTGGAGATCAACTAGAGTGAACTGATGTAATTATATATTATTGTAATGAACTTATTTTTAAATTTCAAAACGCATAATTACATTGTAAAATGACAAACAAGATAACAAACCTGACCTGAAGCTATCCAGTGATTAACACACTTCTTACACATCCTTGTACCTTTCTGTACTCTATTGTCTTAAATAGCTGGTCCCATTAAAAATATGTATTACCCAACCTGGTATCATACACAAAAATTGATTCAAGAGAATTCAACCATCTAAATGTGAAAGATAAAACATTAAATTTTAGGAGAAAAAACATATGAGAATATATTCATGATGAGGTTGGTGAGCATTTTTGAATCAAGATATAGACAGCACCAATTAAAAATAAAATACTGATAATTGGATTTCATTAAAATCAAGAACTGTTCAACAAAGGAAGCACCCTTAAGATACTGAAAAGGCAAGTTGTAAGGAAGTATTTGAAATTCATATATCTTAAGATTATATATTGAAAATGTATAAAGAACTACAAATAAATATGCAATTAAAAATGAATCAGGGCTTCCCTGGTGGCGCAGTGGTTGGGGGTCCGCCTGCCGATGCAGGGGACATGGGTTTGTGCCCCGTTGCGGGAAGATCCCACATGCCGCTGAGCGGCTGGGCCCATGAGCCATGGCCACTGAGCCTGCGCGTCCAGAGCCTGTGCTCCGCAAAGGGAGAGGCCAGAACAGTGAGAGGCCCGCGTACCGCAAAAAAAAAAAAAAAAAGGATTAAAGATTGTACAGGCAGTTTTCAATAGATTATATATATACAGCCAATAAGCATATTAAAAGATGCTCAACATCATTACTCATCAAAAAATACAAATCAGCACTGTTATGAGATACCACAACTAAAATTAGTAAAAACTGACAATACAAAATGTTGGTGAGGATGTGGACCTTTAACACTGTTGGTGGGATTATGCTATGGTCTGAATGTTTGTGTTCTCCCAAGTCCTTATATAGAATTCTAACTCCCAAAGGTGATGGTATTAGGAAGCAGGACCTTTCAGAAGGGATTAGATCATGAGGGATGGGATGTGTTCTTATAAAAGAGATCCCACAGAGGTCCCTTGTACCTTCCATCATGTAAGGACACAGCGAGAAGGCACCAGCTATGAACCAGGAAGAGGGCTTCACTCTTGCTAAATCCTCTTTAATTTATGATCTGTCATCAGAAGTTATTTAAGCAAGAATATATTACATGAATGTGTTGAGTTAGTGACTAGTTGTGCATAATAATATGTTAGTCACAAAGGGAGATTTAAAAATTTGGAGAAAGCCTTGACCCTTAAGGAATTTATGCTCAACCAATTGAATTAAATACAAATGCAATGTTAAGTGCCAAGATGAATTGTGAGAATATCTTTGCATATACCAGGCACATAGTAGTGGACAATAAATATATGTTAAATTATTTACCTTGAATAAAAATAGTATTTATACATTAGGGCAATAAACTAGAAATTCTAAGCTCAGCTCTGCCAGCAACCTATGTAACCTTCGGAAATTTACATTTCTGAACCTGATTCATAAAATGCTTGACTTGGGCTAGATTGTCCTTAAATTACATTTCAGTTCTAAAAATTTATGCATTTGAACTAACACATTTTCCTCACTTTGCGGAATAACATAGTTATGTCGTATAACTTACATTTTATAGTCACTTTAATGATAATTTGCAGCATCAATTTTAACCTTTTTAGTCAAGGTATGTTCCTAGAATACCAGTTCAGCAAGATGTTATTAGTTATTATATTTAAAAAGTGTTCATAGATTAATATATATTTATATCTAAGTTTAAAAATTTATATAGGTTTCTTAACTCTAGGACTTTTAAAGAATGCTTAATGTGGTAATGTGCAATAGTATCTTCTATGGGAGATATAGTAACTGCATTTCCAAATTTATATGTCAAGGGACTATTTTCCCATAAAATATTTTTGGAAAATATCTGAGAGATAATATTACAGATAAGAAAAAGTCAGTAGGTTTTCTGAGCTAGAAAAATATTAAAAAGTATGATATGCTTTGTGCATTAATAAAATCCAGCATGTATGGAAAGTTGTTGAGAGGGAAAAATTATAAGTGGAATTAACAGCTAGAATGTTGCAGATCAGATTGAAATTATGAAAAGGGAGTTATCAGTGGAACTACAGAGAAAGGGGCAGGTATTTTGAGTTAGTATTGATAAAACTGAGTCATTGAATAGATACAGAATATGAAGGTCAGAGGATTCAAGTATATCCTGAGTGAACTGTTGTGTGCTAGTCATACAACTTGGTAAATTAATGTAAATATTGATTGGTGTACATATTAGGGACAAATTCGGTCAGGACAGATTACATTTAAGGTTATGTTTTCTAAGTGGAACAGTATAAGGGCAGTTAAAGACACAAGGCAGGAGATAGGAAATATTTTGCTGTAGCCCCATCATCATCATCATCATTAGGGAGGATCATTTTGACAAGGGAAAAGGTGTCCAATATGTCATTCCCAGCTCGCCTTTCAACTTTATTTCCTGTCGGTCTTTTCTGTAATTACTCAGCTTTATGGATACTGCCTACTAATCCCTTGGCTCCACTGAAGCTGTTGATTCTTGAACATAGCATATTCATTCTAGGTTTAGTACTTTAAATTTGTTATTTCCTGTCATGGGGGCACTCTTCTACAAGATCCTGGAATGACAGACTCCCTTCTTTTAGTTAGGACACTTGTCAGGTATTCTCTCTCCAAAAGACCTTCTTTGAGCACCATATTTAAAAAGTAACAACCACCAGTTCCTCTATTACTCTCTCTCTCAATAACTTGAGGGTTTTTTTTAAAAGATTTTTTTGTCTTCATTATTGAATTGTAGGAGCTCTTTATATATTATGGATATGAGTTCTTTGCCAAATATATATAAATACTCTATCTTGGTCTATCTTATCTCTTCAATTTTATATGTATCTTTTGATAAGCACAAACTTTTAATTTTGATAATTTCAATTAAAAAAATGTTTTAATAGCTATAACTATATCCACAGAGTTGTATAAACATCACCACAATCAATTTTAGAATATTTTCATTACCCTATAAGGAAATTCCCCACCCTTTAGCCATCACCCCCAGCAATTTTCCCATCCTCACGTTCCTTGGAAACCATTAATATAATTTGTTTCTATATATCACCTAATTCTAGACATTTCATATAAACGGCTTTGAATCTGGCTTCTTTCGTTTAGCATAGTGTTTACAAGGTTAACCCATACTGTAGCTTATATCAGTACTTAATTTCTTTTTTTAAAACTTTATTTACTTTATTTGTTTTTGGCTGTGTTGGGTCTTCGTTGCTGTGTGCAGGCTTTCTCTAGTTGCAGTGAGTGGCGGTTACTCTCTGTTGTGATGCACGGGCTTATTGTGGTGGCTTCTCTTGTTGCTGAGCACGGGCTCTAGGTATGTGGGCTTCAATAATTGCAGCACACGGGCTCATTAGTTGTGGCTTGTGGGCTCTAGAGCGCAGGCTCAGTAGTTGTGGCACACGGGCTTAGTTGCTCAGCGGCATGTGGAATCTTCCCAAACCAGGGCTCGAACCCGTGTCCCCTGCATTGGCAGGCAGATTCTTAATCACTGTGCCACCAGGGAAGTCCCAGTACTTGATTTCTTTTTATTGCTAAAAGTAGTCTATAAATATACCACAATTTATTTATCCATTCATCATTTAATGAACATTTGTGTTGTTACTACTTTTTGGATATTATGAATAATGCTGCTATTAACATCTGTGCACGAGTATTTGTGAGGATATATGTTTTTATTCCTTTTAGGTATATACCTAGGAATGAAATTACTGGATCATATGATAGTTCTGTTTAGTCATTTGAGGAACTGCCAAACTGTTTTCCAAAGCAGCTGCACCATTTTACATTCCTAAAAGTAATGACTTGCTTTGTTTTTGGAATAGCACTTATCACCACTTACATATTTATTTGCATACATAGTCACTGTCTCTCCATCACTAAAGCATTTTCCATTCTTAGCATAACATTCACAATTCTATGTTCGATACCCAAAATGATGACTGACATAAGGATAAATAAATGAATTAATATGGATAAACTTTGTGAATTAAAATTAGGCTACAATATGGATCATTGGATATATCCATACAGTTTTATTTATTTCTACCAATCCCACCAAAAAATAAAGACATTAGAATCAATGTGATGGAATGTCCATTTATCCACATTTATTTTTCTAATTGTGTCTTTTGTATTGCTTATTCCACTTTTCTGGAAGTGTAAAATATTTTAATTGAAAAATTTGTTTAAAAAGAAATTTTTCAAAGAAAATGTAAAATGAATAGAGTAAATTTCTATTTGTAAAATTTTGCTTAAGTGATAGGTAATTTGCAACTCAAAGAAAGAAGACAGGGTGATTACTTAAATCCAATCAAAAGAGATGGTGAGTGTGTAGGAAAGATGACTAAAGAAAGGTGTGCTTAGAAAAGAGGTAATTAGGTGAAAGAAATGTATTATTTATTACTTCACTATTTATGATATTAATATTCTTGAGAGGGTATGTGAAAGAAAGGCAAGTGGTCTGTGTGAATCTAGTAAGTGAGAGCAAAAATGGAAAGGAAAAATGAAGAACTTTGAGGTTTTCACTTGTTGAGGATATGAGCTCATCTATGAACTTCATATCAACTATAATACTCTTAAAAATCCTATCCTGTATGAAATATTACACCCATGTTAAGAAAACTGAAGCTCAGAAAGGGAATATAATTTTTCCAAGTAGAATGAAACTGAGCTAATATTTGCACCTATATCTGTGTAACTTCAGAGCTCAAGGTCACATCACCATACCAAGCTGCTGTCCCAAGAATTGGTCAATCTGTCTCAGCATTGTCTAGAAAGCACCCTATCTCCAGCTGCCTTCAAGGTTATTCTGGTTTGCTTGACAAGTATATTACTGTGGTAGAGGTGGCTATATCCCATATGGAAGCAAAGAGCCATCAAATCAATCCAAGTAATGCCCTAAGTAACATCTCTCTCCCTCCCTCCCTTCCTCGCCCCTTCCTCCCTTCCTTTTCTCCTCCATCCCTCCCTTCCTCTTGCATGTTTAGTGGTTAAGAGGAGGGATCTGGATTAACACTGTGATATGAGCTGAACTGTGTCCTCTCCAAATTCATATGTTAACGTCTTAACCCCCAGTACATCGGAATGTGACTGTTTTTGGAGATAAGGCCTTAGAATAGATAATTAAGGATAAATGAAATCATTGGGGTGGGTCTTATGACTGGTGTCTTTATTAAAAAAAAGAGAAAGCAGACACAGAGAAAGACTGACTACCTATAAACCCAGGAGAGAGGCCTTAGAAGAAATAAATCCTGTTGACACCTTGATCTCAAACTCTAGCCTCCAGAACTGTAAGGAAATACATTTCTGTTGTTTAAGCTACCCAGTCTGTCATACTTTGCTTATGGCAGTTCTAGTAACCTAGTACAGACTGTAAAACTTCAAATACCAGTTCTGTACCTTACTACTTATGTGAATTTGACAATATATTTATCCTCTCTCTGCCTCTATTTACTCATTTATAGACTGGGTATTTTACTAAAACCTATTTCAGAGAGTGTGAGGATTAAATGGAAAGGTCATTAGATTGATGACTAATACAATACATTTTAGCTATTATAATCATTTTAAGTAATCCTTGACATCACTTAGGGTGTACTGTAAAAACGGAAGCAAAATATTTTGCTTATTCTTTGTTGAGCTATATTGAGCTTATTCTTTGTTGAGAATGTCATCTCAGACTCTTTGAAAATCTAAACAATTGAAAATATAGCACTGATTTGTAAAGACCTTAGGTCCAAACTGAGAGACATTTTTGTGATAATTTGGTTAGGTATGGGAGGTTTCTTGGGCTACAAGTTGTAAGATGAGGCAGTACAGATCTTAATGTAAAATGAATGTTTTTCTAAGAATCCAAGTCCATTGGAACTAGAAATATGTTGGCAATTTGGCTTTGGTGAGAACAACTCAAAGGAAATGGCAATGGATGTTGATGTGGATAAGAACTTGTGGCAGGATTCAGAGCAAAAAGCTCACAGGTAATGGAAGAGACCAATAGTAGGCTGGAAGGATAGCATTAAATTTCTTTCTTTTTTTTTTTTTTA
Source organism: Neophocaena asiaeorientalis asiaeorientalis (assembly GCF_003031525.2). Lineage (NCBI taxonomy): Eukaryota > Metazoa > Chordata > Mammalia > Artiodactyla > Phocoenidae > Neophocaena > Neophocaena asiaeorientalis. The sequence goes on from NW_020173273.1 coordinate 616,478, forward strand.
AATTTTGGCTGTGTTGGGTCTTCGTTGCTGCGTGCAGGCTTTCTCTAGTTGCTGCGAGCGGGGGCTACTCTTCGTTGCAGTGCGCAGGCTTTCTCATTGAGGCAGCTTCTCTTGTTGCGGAGCACGGGCTCTAGGTGTGTGGGCTTCAGTAATTGCAGCACATGGGCTCAGTAGTTGTGGCATGTGGGCCCTAGAGCGCATGGGCTTTAGTAGTTGTGGCTCATGGGCACTAGAGTGCAGGCTCAGTAGTTGTGGAGCATGGGCTTAGTTGCTCCGCTGCACGTGGGATCTTCCTGGACCAGGGATCAAACCCATGTCCCCTGCATTGGCAGGCAGATTCTTAAGCACTGCACCACCAGGGAAGTCCCCAGCATTAAATTTCTAATACATCATTTTGGGAAAGGCATATAACAACATGTACGCAGTTATTACTCTATTTTATCATTAGTTTTGGGGTACACTCTTGTTATTTTATCATCTTATAAATTTATCTGGAAAAATCACATGTTGTGTTTACGTGTATATTATCATCATGGTGCTTATATAATTTAAACTTCCTAGTTCAGATTTTCCTTATCACATATCATTGAAGTTTTTCTTTTTTAAAATTTTACTATTAATCTCTAAGTTCAATGAGTACTTTGCCATGTCTAAAAGAAATTTCATGTTGGCTGCTTATTTATTTGCAGTGTAGCAATGAAAGACAGGAGAGACAAAACCTGACAACCAGAAAAAAAGGAAAAATATAACTTGAAAAATAATTCCAATTTTCTGCTCAGCAGTGGCAATGTTGTTATTCTCTTGGTGTTTAATACTTCCCTCCACTCAATTTGGCTGAACCCTGGGGGGGCTGCCCACTAAAACCTAGTGCCTGTTTTTATCTCTAACCTTTGTGCTTTCTTGGCTGTTTCTCATTTTGGGTGAGTTTGCAGTGCCCTAACACCAAGGATAATGAATGAAGAAAGGTAACATGAGAATAAATCTACAGTAAGGGGAGGAAGACAAAAAGCCCTATCGGTATTCTTACAGTTTTCTTTTTTTTTTTAATGTTTTAAAGTTCATTTTTTAATAAGTAGTATTTTCAACTGAAAATTCCCAAATATTCACAACAATTAGAGTCTGGAAATGGATTTTTGTTAAATATATTTCTCAGTAGACTTCCAACACTTGTTCCTGAATAGAGTTACTGAAATTGCATAATCTCAGGGAGAGATTTGAGAGCCAGATTCTTCTCAGGAAAAGAGTATTTTTCTAAATAAATACATTGTGGAAATACAAATGTTTGGGCAGTTTCCCAAGAGAGATCTCAGGCTGTGTAACTGCACGTTTGCCATATAGCAAATTCTAACAAGTCAATACAAAGCCTTATCTCTTTATTAACTCCCCCCTGGATCTCACATTACTGAGGCATTGAGTCATCACTACAAGTATTATTTTGGTATCAGGATTATTTATCTACGACCTACAATTAAAATTAAGATCAAATTTCCTGAGGCTCTGGCTGTATGGTATATTCACCACATTTATTTTAAGAATGATAATAGAAGTACAAAGATATATTATTATAAAACATTTGTATTTTGTAATGATTTATTATTTTTTGAAGTGGTTTCTTACCTATTAGGTTACTGTATCTTTTAATTTATTTAAATTTTTGGCTGTGTTGGGTCTTTGTTGCTGGGTGTGGGCTTTCTCAAGTTGCGGTGAGAGGGGGCTGCTCTTCGTTGCAGTGCACAGGCTTCTCATTGTGGTGGGTTCTCTTGTTGCAGAGCACGGGCTCTAGGTACGTGGGCTTCAGTAGTTGTGGCACACGGGCTCAGTAATTGTGGCTCGCGGGCTCTAGAGCGCAGGCTCAGTAGTTGTGGCGCATGGGCTTATTTGCTCCGCAGCATGTGGGATCTTCCCGGTCCAGGGGCTCGAAACCGTGACCCCTGCATTGGCAGGCTGATTCTTAACCACTGCACCACCAGAGAAGCCCCAGGTTACTGAATCTTGATAATAATGCTGTGTAGCCAGTGGGGCAGGTATACTGAATTTATATTAGAGATACATGGTTTGTTTTCCAACCTCATATGCCCAGGTGGCTCGTAAGTGACAGAGGCAGGATAGGATATCAAAGCACTGTTAAAATAAACAAGATTTGTGGAATAGAGACCAAATCCAATGCAGGAAACTATAATTAAATGTATTAATCACTTAGTCTCTCTCTGTTTATTTCTTTTTGCGATATACCTTTATTGTGACTTGAAGACGATGATTAGGCAATATCACCGTGGGAACTATGGGATAAAAATTGATTTCTCAAAATAATTGATTTCTCTGGTTTGCTAATCCTACAAGTACAATTAACTGACCAATATAAGTTTTTACTGTGATCATTACTGTAATTTTTGATTCAGTAAGTTGCCGAAATGTTTTCTATTCCTAGCTTTAGCTCTACACTTCATTAGTAATTATATTTATTACTGTGTAAATATTTCTACATCACTCTATCCATATATATGGGTAGCTGGTTTCTGGCCCAAGCCTTAGCGAACCATATTAGAGAAGGGAATAGGTCATAAACCTTAGAAAACTTAGGTGTTTGCCTCTCATACCTGGGAAGAGGAAACAGAAGTTCACCCATCAGTCAAAGCCTGAATGAACAGATTAGAAGAAATCTACACAAGGGAACATCTAAAAGAGGTACTTGAAAAATCTGTTAAGTAACATATTTTCTCTTTTTTTCCCAAACTTTAGAAGAAATAGAAACCACATATACACACATTTTAAAAAATCTTGGCTAAAGACTAGAGTTGAAAAGAGCAAATTCCTATTTTATTTAAGCCCCATTTCAAACATGTAATTATAGTCAGCTCTTGAAATATCTGGGATTAATTTTCATATTGTAGATTAAGTCTTTGTTTAGATGTTCTCTCCAGATGCCTGCTTTTAAGCCACCTTATTTTTTGTTTTTACCATGGGGTGGTGAAATTATAGTTTGTCACTTTAATGATAATAAATCATAATGTGAAAAGCAGTTTCCAATAATGAGCCTTAATTATTATTTCTTTCTCATTTATATTTCACACTCTGTCTAAGATAATGTTGTTAACTTATCCTCATTTGATAGAGAAAACAAATAGTGGTTCAAAATGATAAAATAACTTTTCTAAGAAAACAGCTTGCAAGTGGTTGTGCAGATGTACTAATTCTAAAGCAAATGCCTTAGTTATTGCTTTATACTGTCAAATTAAAAAAAAGTTTTGGGGGCTTTCCTGGTGGCACAGTGGTTGAGAATCCGCCTGCCAATGCAGGGGACACGGGTTCGTGCCCCGGTCCGGGAAGATCCCACGTGCCGCGGAGCGGCTGGGCCCGTGAGCCATGGCCACTAAGCCTGCGCGTCCAGAGCCTGTGCTCCGCAACAGGAGAGGCCCGCGTACCGCAAAAAAAAAAAAAAAAAAGTTTTGGTAAAAGAAAATTTAAATATTATTAAAAATTATATTTACACATTCCTCTGTGGATTGATTAGTGTGATTTGTTGTAATAAAAATGGTTAAGTCAAAATTTGAAAAAGACACTACAGATTTGACTAAGGCAGTCATCATCTTAGAATGGAACCATGCTCCAAAGCATGTTGGCAGCGTAAGTTTTTTGGAACTCTGAGCATGCAATATTATAAAGGAAGTTTATGTTGATAGGCCAGCTGGTAAAAATTGAGTGAAAGAGCCTCAATGCTTAAGGTAGGCAATCATCAATGACCTAGTCCAGATTTGAGGTCTGGCAAGAATGCTGAATTAGACCTTGTTCAAGGTAGTTTTTCTTTCCTATCACTTCCAACCAGCCAACACAGCTTGAAATGGATCTTTGTCTGGTAAGGATACAAGTGATTTTGTGGATAAAGCTCACAGGAGCTATCTTAGTCTACTATGGCTGCCATAAGATGATACCATGAACTAGATGGCTTAAACAACAGAAACAAATTTCTCACAGTTCTGGAGGGAAGTCCAAGACCAAGGCATTGGCAGAATCAGGCTCCTGGAGAGAGCTTTCTTCTTGGCTTGCAGAAACCACCTTCTCTCTATGTCCTCAAGTGGCCTTTCTTCTGTGTGTGCATATATAGAGAGAAGGATCTCTCTCCCTCTTCTATAAGGTCACCAATCCTGTCAGATTAGGACACCACTCTTATGACCTCATTTTAACATTAATTATCCTAAAAGTCTTATGTCTGAATACAATCATATGGGGGATTATGGTTTCAATATATGAATTTGGGGTGGGAGGGACACAATTCAGTTCATCATAACAGGAGCCCTCCTAGTTTCTTAAGAAAGTATCTCTAAACTAGGTTAGGAGATTTGTTTCAGAAGCAAGGGTCACTTTCCTTTTGTCATTAGGCTGTGGGAAGAGATACATCAGCCCTAGAGTTTGCTTTTTAATGTGTAAGCCAATTCTTTTCTTTCTGCACAGACTACCATGTTCTATTTCTTGTTGCTTAAAAATTAAGCCTGAGGCAGGACTGGCCATGGCCTGCCACATTCCTACAGGAAATGTAGAATCACCTATACTATAAGGATGCTTAGTATCCAGTTCTCTCAATTTATGTGCTTTTGTTGGGTTTTTGTTGTTATTTACTAAGAGGGGACGTGTTCTGAGAAAATTGTTCTGTATAATTTCTTCTAGGAAGGTGTCTTTTAAAGTTGACAAGAAGGAAAGACTTGGCAGGTAAAACAGACCCTCATTGCCTAATCCCTTCTCTGCTTCATTCCTCAACTGTAATCACAAATCATATGTTCCAGAGCAGAAAGCACTGCCCTGTATGTCAGTCCTTATAACTTGAAATTAGAGAATAATTTTTACTCAGCCAGTTAGTTTTCTGGGCTATGAAATTACTGAGAAGTTTTATTTTAAGATTGGATTTTTTTCATAATTTTGCATAATAAAGTTTATTAAATTTTCCTAAGGGCCTGAAAACTAAGTATGTACCATTTGCTGCAAGATATTAGGAAAATGAGAAGTTATGATTACTCTTATGGAAAAGGATGTAGAGACACTCCCAACTGCAGCAGAGAGGAAATTCTGTGGTAAATCCCTACTCACAGGGTCTTCCTTACCTTTCCACCTCTGGAATCATGCTCTGATTCAATCTCATAAATGCTATGGATATATTGGTTCTGTATCAAATCTCTGCACAAATGGAGTCTTTTCAGAATCCTGCCTTGAACACTGAGACAAAATAGCTCCATTATTATGTTCCATTCCCTTTCATTTTTTTTTTAAAATCACTGCACTTATCCCTATGTAACACGTTTGCTTACTATCTGTTTTCTCTATCCTTAAATGCGGCAATTATATCTGTTCTTCCTAGTATCTAATAGGAGCTCAATAAATGTTTATAGAACAAATCGATGAATTAAGAGTTCTGCAAAAAAGAAAGTAAAAAGTCACTGGAGAAATTTAAAACAAATGTATAAACTAAAATTATTTAAAACTAAAAAAAAAATTATTTAAAACTGTATGAATGAGAGGGGACATAATGGACTTCAATTATAACTTAATCCTCTACTAGAGATGACAATAAGTATTCAACTAATTATTTCTTCCTTTTCTCCACCCTTACTTCTAAGAAAACCTGCCCATATTCTCTACTCATAAAGTCAGCTCTCCAAACTCCTATTGAATGGATAATAATGAAGTCACATTAGCATCTGGCCACTACTGACTTGCCAAGCGGTAGACATATATACAGAGTCAGATGATCTGCTGGTCTATAGAGAGAGGTGTGGTGTAGACTTCCAGAGAGGGCCAAATAACAAGAGCTCACTAGAGAGGCTGTGATGGTGATCTTAGTTGTTCTTTTTTTTTTTAATTTTATTTATTTATTTTTTATACAGCAGGTTCTTATTAGTTATCTATTTTATACATATTAGTGTATACATGTCAATCCCAATCTCCCAATTCATCCCACCACCAACAGCCCCCCACAACCCGGTGATCTTAGTTGTTTACATTCTAGTCTCTGCCTTAGCTCATGACTGTATATTCTCTATAATACTCCATAGTCTATCAAGGAATTCCAATTGTGCCCTTGAGGTCTTATTATATGTGTTGTTTATTTCATCTAAATGAATCTTGTTTTATGATACATAATTGTGATATATTTTATTATCACCATAATTGACATAATGGTCAATGTCTTTATTTTAAAAAGTCAATAACAGAAAAGTAAATGTATTTAAGGAATTTTTTCTATGTGTATTTTGCAACAATTTAGTTATAATTTTATGATACAAATTTAATTTTTTCATTCAAAAATATCTATAGTATATTCTTTTAATATAACTTTAAGACTATAATAAGCTTATAAGTTCTAGGTACCTAGAAATTTTATTTTTTCCATCTTTACAATGAGAAAAATACAAAAAATGTTAACAATAAAACCATCCAGAAATTGTCTATTTAATTTGTGTTTGATGCCATTTTGAAAAAAATGTAGTTTGGTTTTCATCTAAGTGATATATCTGTATAAATCTAAAGTAAGCATTCTAAGGTGGTTACTAGAGCCTGAGGGATGGGGAAATTGGGGAGATGTTGTTTAAGGGCACAAACTTATAGCCAGTAGATAAATAAGTCGTGGAGATCTAATGCACAGCATAGTGATTATAGACAACAGTACTGTATTATAAACATCAAAGTTGCTAGGAGACTAGATCTTAATTGTTCCCACCACAAAAAAGAAATGATAATTATGTGATGTGATAAAGGTATTAGCCAATGCTATGGTGATAATCATATTGTTATGTATAAATATATCAAATCTACACATCATGCACTTTAAATTCACACAATGTTATATGTCAAATATATCTCAATAAAAAAGTAAGCATTCTATTTGGTATTATTGAGATAGTATAAATCATAGGTAAAATTTTATTATGACTATGTATTACTAACTATAATAGATTTAAATAAATATTTTCATCCAAAGCAGGAGAGTTTTAAGTATTTGTAAGATACTCATTGGAGCCATGAAATGAGAAGCTCAATATGTAGACATGGAGCTCAGGGTAGACATCTCTGTAGAGACAGAAATGTGAGAATCAAGATAAAAATGAAAATTACTCTGTGGAGTGCTGAGGTTGATTTGATTAACAAGTACTTAGGTAGCATGTGGTATGAAGCAGGTGTTCTTCTGAATGATTGTGCAAATACTAATTCACATAATCCTGACAGTGACTCTATAAGGTGAGTGTGAAGATGGGGAAGGAACACCCTATAAGTGAACTGTGGAGAACAAGGATGAGGGAAATAGGTCTAAGAAGAAGATTAAGAAATAGACAGGGAAACAAAAGGAAACCTGGGAGGCTGTAGTGACATAGATGCTAAGGAAATGAATACTTCATTACATTAGCACAAGTTGACAATGTCTAGAGCACAGAGGGTTCAAGTACAAGAGTTAAAAAACATGCATGGGGTTTAGTGACAGTGGCATTGTCAGTACCCTTGCACACTGCAAAATAAAATTTGGTACAGTGGTGGGGGGCAGCAACTGGTGACCTGAGGAAGGAATTGGAATGAAGGCTGTGAAAACAGCAATTGAGGATATCATTTTATAAATCTATGCTGGAAAGTAAGAGAGGGTGTTTGAGGGAAACTTTTGTGGAGGGCTTAGTTTAATATGATTCTGCCACTAGAGAGGAAGAGACAAAAGCTAAAAATAAAATAAATAGAGACTGAGATCCTGGACACAAGTAAAGAGGGTCTAACCTTGGCCTGAAGAAAAGAGTAACTTCCATTGAAATGAGGTTTTCTCTGTGGGGAGAGAAATAGGACACATTTTTCAGGTGTGTGTGTGTGTGTGTGTGTATGTGCGTGTCTTATGATGGAGCTGTTGAAGAGTAGACAGAAAGTTGATTTTTGGACTTCCCTGGTGGTGCAGTGGTTAAGAATCTGCCTGCCAATGCAGAGGACATGGGTTCGAGCCCTGGTCCAGGAAGATCCCACATACCATGGAGCAACTAAGCCCGTGTGCCGCAACTACTGAGCCCACATGCTGCAACTATGGAAGCCCACACACCTAGAGCCCGTGCTGTGTGATAAGAGAAGCCACCGTAATGAGAAGCTCATGCCCCGCAATGAAGAGTAGCCCCTGCTTGCCACAACTAGAGAAAGCCTGTGCGCAGCAATGAAGATCCAATGCAGTCATAAATAAATAAATAAATAAATAAAAGAAAATTGAAGATTTTCTTGCTGTGATTCAATTTTCTATGTGAAGAAGAGGCTGAGATTTTCTGTTCAAAATGTCAAGAAATAATGGACTTTTAAAAATGTGACGGTATGACATTTTCTCTAGGTAAAATAAAATGGCGTATCGAAAATCTTAAAGGATTATGGGCTGCTGGAATCCCAAACTATAAATTCATAGTAATTTGTGCCTTCAAAATTCAGTGCTCTTTCCCTCCAGAATCAGGAATTAAACTTTTGAAGGATTCAGAGTTGGATTTTATCAATTGGACAGAGATAAAGGACAAAAAAGGCAGGACTTTGAGTAGTGTTGGCAAGGGGAAGTATATAAGTGGCTTATTATTTAATCGTTGACTAAAAATTTTTCCTAAATGTGTACTTTCTTCGTTAAAAAACGTAGATGAGACTTTAAGGTACTGATATGACACTTGGGAATTTAAAAATATGAAAATGACTAAATGCACAATCATTTTAAGAATAGAAATATTACATTTTTAAACAATGTAGGTATGCAACATCGACAATTATTAGATATGGCAGTACATCCATCCACCAGATGTAATATTATACAAAGTTAAATTGGTAATGATAATGACTAGAAGATTAAGAGGGGATTAATCATGGTAATATGAATTTTAAAAGCTGTATACAAAAATATATGTACACTTTAAGATAAACTAAGTAAAAATTGGTGTTTATACAGAAAAATATGCTTTAATAAGGGAAATTAGGTCAGTGAGATTATGGATATATTTTTGTCTTTTTTTTTTTAAACTTTGTAAGGTGTTGTTTCAGTCATCTCATTTGCTTATGCAACAACAATTCTGTCACTTTTCATTGAGAGATAAACTGAATATGTTCATATGTCCAGTTCTCAGGGAAGGATAGCCTATGCCCACCTAAGGAATAAATTCATAAATAATAAACTCTTCATTAATCTACATTAATCATGGTGATTCCATTTCCCTTACAGACATTGGTTTAGATATTTCTATTTCATAAATCTCTGACCAATGATATGAGAAAGGAAGTATGCTATCTTCCAGGGCTGGGGAACTTTTGAAAAAGGTCCTTATTCTAAATGGAGCCACATGGGAGGGCACATAATATTTCCTTCCACTTGTTTTGTCTGTATGTGATGCCTATGACTGAAGCAACCATCTTGTAATGTTGAGAACTATCCCTAGATAAGGATGACCTGCTGTTAGTGATGGAAATAAAAAGATGGAAAGCACTTAGATCTGTGTTGAATTAACAAACCTTGAAGCATCCTCTGTACTTTGTATAATGTGAACTAGTAAATGGCCTCATATTTAAGCTACTCATGCTACGGATTTTGCCTTCTAGAAGCCAAATGTAACCTTACAGTTATTCTGCTGTTTTTATTTCACAAACTGGCTATTAACCAACTTTTTCAGCATTTTTGATTGGAGAATGCTTGGAGGATGGGAAAATAATATCATTACTATAAAGCTCAGGTCAGAATCCCCTTTTCTTTTTTTTTTTAAATTAATTAATTAATTTATTTTTAACATCTTTATTGGGGTACAATTGCTTTACAATGGTGTGTTAGTTTCTGCTCTATAACAAAGTGAATCAGTTATATATATACATATGTTCCCATATGTCCTCCCTCTTGCGTCTCCCTCCTTCCCACTCTCCCTATCCCAGCCCTCCAGGCTGTCACAAAGCATCGAGCTAATATCCCTGTGCCATGCGGCTGCTTCCCATTAGCTATCTACCTTACTACGTTTGTTAGTGTGTGTATGTCCATGACTCTCTCTCGCCCTGTCAAAGCTCACCCTTCCCCCTTCCCATATCCTCAAGTCCGTTCTCCAGTAGGTCTGCGTCTCTATTCCCGTCCCACCCCTAGGTTCTTCATGACATCCTTTTTTTTCTTAAATTCCATATATAAGGGTGAGCAGACAAGCCTCTTGGGTGTCTCGTCGGCACCGATCCTCTGTGCGGGAATCTCCCCGCTTTTCCCTCCGCACCCGTCGCTGTGCACTCCTCCGCGGTCCCGAAGCTCCCCCCTCCGCCTCCCGCAGTCTCCGCCCACGAAGGGGCTTCCTAGTGTGTGGAAACTTTTCCTC
>NW_020173273.1:627611-646816 GCF_003031525.2 Neophocaena asiaeorientalis asiaeorientalis
GCACTAACCCCTTCAGGCTATGTTCAAGCCGCCAACCCCAGTCCTCTCCCTGCGCTCAGTCCGAAACCGAAACCGGAGCCTCAGCTCGCAGCCCCGCCCGCCGGGTGAGCAGACAAGCCTCTTGGGTGTCTCGTCGGCACCGATCCTCTGTGCGGGAATCTCCCCGCTTTTCCCTCCGCACCCGTCGCTGTGCACTCCTCCGCGGTCCCGAAGCTCCCCCCTCCGCCTCCCGCAGTCTCCGCCCACGAAGGGGCTTCCTAGTGTGTGGAAACTTTTCCTCCTTCACAGCTCCCTCCCACTGGTGCAGGTGCTGTCCTTATTCTTTTGTCTCTGTTTTTTCTTTTTTTCTTTTGCCCTACCCAGGTACGTGGGGAGTTTCTTGCCTTTTGGGAGGTCTGAGATCTTCTGCCAGCCTTCAGCAGGTGTTCTGTAGGAGTTGTTCCACGTGTAGATGTATTTCTGGTGTATCCGTGGGGAGGAAGGTGATCTCCGCGTCTTACTCTTCCGCCATCTTCAAGCCGTCCTCCCAGAATCCCCTTTTCTTATCATTATAATTATTTTGGGACTTCCCTGGTACCACAGTGGATAAGTCTCCACGCTCCCAGTGCAGGGGGCCTGGATTCGAACGCTGGTCAGGGAACTAAATCCCACATGCATGCTGCAATTAGGAGTTCACATGCCACAACTAAGGAGCCTGGGAGCTACAACTAAGGAGCCTGCCTGCCGCAACTAAGGAGCCTTCCTGCCGCAACTAAGGAGCCCGGCTGCCGCAACTAAGACCCGGTGCAACTAAATAAATAAATAAATAAATATCAAAAAAAAATATTTTGCCCTTAAAGTAATGCCTGATGTTTTGCTTTATAAAAATCAGATTTTCAGATTATATTCTAAAACTACACCCAGACTAATGATAAAATATGGGAAACAATGAAGCAAAACATTCTGAACCTGGTAAGTAAATTAATATTGGAACACAGTAAAATAAAACCAAAACAACAACAAAAACAAGCCTCCCCAAATAGTTGCAGACTATTCACTCTAATCATGTTTACTAAAAGATTGGCCAGTCCTTCAGGAAACATCTATTGGATTTGGCTCTTGTTACAGGAAGTCATATTTCTGGACAACTGCTTAATGTGGAATTCTTTAATGTTAGCAAATATGTCAAATCACAACATTTATCTGTATTTTAGATTGTGACAATTGCACTGATAAAAAAGTTTGTTACTCTCTCTCTCTTTTGGATATGAAGTGGTTGTTAGGTATGATTTTATAAAGCAGGGAAGTTTCCTCTAGGAATGAAATGTTAAAAGCTGTTTACTGTGTAGGTCTAATTTCTTGTCATTTGTAATACTATGAGAAAGAAAACTTAAAAAAAAAAAATCCCAGAGAAAAGAAATAGCTATGCCAGGAGAAAAAAGCGAATATCTTCATGTTACACCAAATAGCATACAACATATGTAAACTAAGTTTATTTAAAAAATTTTAAAAAGCTGAAGTGAAGGGCAATGTCATAGAATTATATACTGCTAGAGATATAAAAGACTACAGGGAGGGCTTCCCTGGTGGCGCAGTGGTTGAGAGTCCGCCTGCCGATGCTAGGGGACACGGGTTCGTGTCCCAGTCCGGGAAGATCCCACATGCTGCGGAGCGGCTGGGCCCGTGAGCCATGGCCGCTGAGCCTGCGCGTCCGGAGCCTGTGCTCCACAACAGGAGAGGCCACAACAGTGAGAGACCCGCGTACCGCAAAAAAAAAAAAAAAAAAAAAAGAAAAACCCCAAAAAACTACAGGGATAAGTATCTAGAATATCCTGCGTTTTTTAATGAGGACACTGACGCCCTGGATCTAATTTTTTCTCTCCAAAGTCTTACATTTGCATATTGACAGAGCTTCAACTCAAACACAGGAATTGTGACCATACCAAAAAAGGGCAACTGCAAGCTTAAGAAAGACCCACTCTTTTCATAAATATCTTCTACTTTCTGTTTTCCCCTAAAGTGAATTTCAGATTATTTACATCCTCTAGAAATTAGCAATTCATCAAAACATAAGTAGGGGATTTTTATTCTCTGTTTTGGACTAAAGTTCTATAAGTAAAGTAAGTCAAGAAACTCACCAATTATTTTTTTAAACTTTTGTGTTTATATTTTTAAGAGGAAAAATAATCTCCCTCTAAATAATAATAGGGAATATTAATTCTTATTATTAGCTAAGAGAGAAGAGTGAGAGAACTGGATGTGGAGAAGGAAAATTGAGAAGCAATAAGAGAGAGCGGGAAAGTCAAAAGATAATTATAAAGTTTAGTGGAAATGTAGGGAGTTCCCTGGTGGCACAGTGATTAAGAATCTGCCTGCCAATGCAGGGGACACAGGTTCAAGCCCTGGTCCGGGAAGATCTCCCATGCCATGTAGCAACTAAGCCTGTGCGCCACAACTACTGAGCCTGCACTCTAGAGCCCGTGTGCCACAACTACTGAAGCCCACATGCCCTAGAGCCCACGTGCCACAACTACTGAGCCCATGTGCTGCAACTGCTGAAGCCCACACACTCTAGGGCCCATATGCCACAACTACTGAGCCCACGTGCTGCAACTACTGAAGCTCACATGCCTAGAGCCCATGCTCCACAACAAGAGAAGCCACTGCAGTGAGAAGCCCGTGCACCACAATGAAGAGTAGCCCCTGCTTGCTGCAACTAGAGAAAGCCCACATGCAGCAATGAAGACTCAATGCAGCCAAAATAAATAAATTAATTAATTTTAAAAAGAATAGTGGAAATGTAAATATGTAAAAATATCTCTGAAATTTGTAAGAAAGGTCCAAAGAGAGTGTATATATTTTACTAAGAAAAATACAATGAACAAAGCAAAACAAGATAGAAATACATAATAAAAGAAATAATACCAAAGATTCTTCCTTATATCGTTGCCCATAGCTAACAAAACTCTTAGAAAAGAGCTGGGGAATTATTTTGTCTAGATATTACAGTTAAATTTGTAAGACATTTTGTCAAAAGAAGGTGGCATTCATTTCTTTGAATGAGTTCACCTTTCCTCATCACAGGGACTCTTCTTAATCTAATACAGTTTAACAGCAAAGATCTTCATAGTATGCTGTTTTCATTTCTTTCCTTTAAGCAGGAAAATAAATAAATAGATAAATAAATAAATAAAACTTGGTATTATATATCTAAACCAAAATGGAGATTTCTGAGGATATAATTCTGGTCAACTACTAATGCCAGTAGCCCCAAATGGAAGGAAATAAAAAAGAAAAACAAAGGAATACAATGAATTTTGGTGTGAGAAAAGAACTGAATATATTAACTATGTCTTTATTATCATTACTGTCCATATTAGAAAGAAAATTACATAGAAAGACCTACGGCTGCTTCTATTTTTTCTCCTGTTTGTATCTGCTCTTCTAGGCATCCATTATTTAGTAAGATAAGAAAATGGTATTTCAGGACCGTTGCTTCTCTGATTATGTCTATCAGTCAATCTCCTGATTACATAATTTATTAATTCTAATTAATCTATTAATTAATATTGAGTATGACATCTTAGGAGGTATATGTATTTTGGAAAGACAGTTGAGACCTTCCTAACGGGTTTCTAATTAGAACCTTGATTTATAGCTTATGTAATTCAGGTTATTTTACCTTTTTTAATTTTAAAGATCAATAGATAAAGTCAAGTCTGCTTCCTCATTTTCCCTCAAAGTCTGTTGCCATCTTAGATTTTATCTCTGCTTAGACAAATATATTGGAAACTTCTCAACTTCCTGCTTTTGATAGTATCTGTTGTAGTATGAGAAAAGGAGAGCAAAATGTTAGTCCATGTATGGGAAGTTCACACAAAATATTCCTATACTGTCATTTCCTTGAGGGAAAGAGAAGCAAAATTTATACTCGATATACCTGAGGCTAGATATTTATAACATTCTGGTGTCAGATAAATAATCAGGTAACTTTGTTTCTGACTATGAAAGTGTTATGATTCCAAATATTAGCTAAAGTTTTTATACTTAAGTACAATAAACATGTTGAACCAGTAATGATCAATTTTCTCCCTCCTCAGTGAGAGTAATTCTGCGGGTAAAGTAAGTCCGAAAGTAAAAAACCCAGGAATTTCTGATTGTGCTCTAATGAAAAGCAACTGAGCTTAGTTCAAGATTGGAACCGCAGCTGTTAGTGACTACACCCATGACATCCTGAGTTCAACTTTCTGAGTCATCATTGTAAAGGAACAGGGGCCCCAGGCAGCTAAGTCATGGTCCTCCAGGAACCATTAACATGTTAATCTTCGGCCACTTCCATTCAGACTGTAAAATGTCAGACCCATGAAACAATGAACTATGGACTCAGAGAATGAAAGGAAACTAGTGCTACTTCCTTTTTTACTCATAGCATCCAATAAATAGTTCTTTTTTTCTCTTGGTTCCTCACATTGAATGCTCATTATTTTACATTTTTATAAATATCTGCTAGTTTCTCTAAATTGCCATTCCTTTTTCTCCTATCCATATTCTACCTAACACATAATCTCAGGAATCAGATAGCATGTTCCTGTTAAATGCCCTACTTAATTCCCCTGATTGTAATTTTTTGAGAATGAAGACCAGAGATTTTATTTGTGTTAAGTTACTTCAAATCCTAATAGGTTAATTTATAAATGATTAAAATGTATCATATTGGGCTTCCCTGGTGGTGCAGTGGTTGGGAATCTGCCTGCCAACGCGGGGAACACGGGTTCGAGTCCTGGTCTGGGAAGATCCCACATGCCATGGAGCAACTAAGCCCGTGTGCCACAACTACTGAGCCTGCGCACCACAACTACTGAAGGCCACACGCCTAGAGCCTGTGCTCCACAACAGGAGAAGCCACCGCAATGAGAAGCCCGCGCACCGCAATGAAGAGTAGCCCCGCTTGCTGCAACTAGAGAAAGCCCACGTGCAGCAACGAAGACCCAGCATAGCCAAAAATAAATAAAAAAATAAAAAATAAATTTATAAAAAAATTATCACATTGTACACTTTTTGTACCCTGCATAAGTTCTAATATATAAAAAGCACATAGTTAATGCTCAGCTTCAAAGATATTAAAATTTGAATCTGCTTATTCAAGTGTAACGATTGAACTGAAGATCTTAAAATAATTTAATCTCTTCCAAGCCTTCTCAGAAAAGATCTTTTCTCCAAGATTTCTTATACATAGGATAACTTATCCATCTCTACCCCACCCTTATCCCTCCTATGTCGAGTTTATCTGCCTTTGAAATCCTTATCTTGCCTTCTTCAAGATATATTATTACTTGACACTCATTTTTGATCCCAATGTTATATATTGTTTTCCTTGGATATTTAATCATGTCTCAGATATATTTTCATGGTGATATGTAAGCTCCTGAGAGATCTGAGGAAAACTATACATTCCCTTCTAAAGAGCAAATACATGGCTCAGATATTTTTTCACACATGTTTTTGAGGACCATCCATGAATGCCCATTTACTCATATCCTTTTGGAAGAGGCTTCCAGTACCTATTAGGAAGGATAGATGGTCACTTGTATCTCTTTGGCCTCTGAATAAGGAGATGGTAATATGGAATGCAGGTGGTGGTTGGGAGAGCAATGTTGACATAGTAGTGATAAGGCAAACACTGTTACCTAAGGAACCTTTTCCTTTCTTTAGGGATATAACTAATAAATGCAAATGGCTTTAAAGGAGTTTCATCCAGAGTTCACCACAAATAGAAAAACAAAAAAGACCAATAACCCTCTTTTGCCATGTTAATTGAGGCTAATCTAAATTCTCCCTAAACACTTTTCTTCCCCTGGAACATTCTCCAGCAATTCAGAGAAAAACATACAAAAAGAGGTTAATCCTGGGAAATCTGAAACTTGAAAAAAATTATTGGCACTGAAAGGAGGGCCTGAGTGTTTCTAAGGTAAATTGCTTATTTCATAATTTTTTTTATAAACATGCATTAGTGCCAGGATGTAGATGCCATAATGATTTCTTTACTGTGTACCTGTTTTCCTTTCCTCATAGACTGAATAACTATGGTAAAGGAGACTAAAATCACAGAACTCAAATAAGATGCATAGAAACTTCAATAATGTACACACTCTTACATAATTATAAAAACAAATTCTAATGCTAAATATAATTTTTGTTTACAATATTTGTCATTTGGGATTATCTGTTTATATCAATTGGTATATATAAGCAGGAAACACCTGAAACATCTTTCATAAAAAGAGGAAGTTTTAATTCGTGCTGTCAATGAACTTTCACAGCTTCCAACATGTAGAAGTATCCAGGAATCAGGGGAGGAAAAATAATTATGAGAAATTGTGATAGGAAACTATCAGTAAAGGCAATCTTTAATTCATTGCAAAGCTCTGGAGGCTTTAGGTAAATAACACTCAGCACTCAGAGTTTTGGAAATGCCTGTTGAACAAGTGACAACTTGATTGGTTTTAAGCTTGTAGAATGAATTTGTCATCTAAAATAGAAGAGAGTAAAATATTAGCCACCCAAACAACTACCGTTATCAGAAAATCATAATGAAACAAACTGCTTATCTAAAATGAAATAATTATTTTTTAGAAATAGTGAATTTAAGTTTTTCATTGTACAATCATGTAAATATATTTACTCATGAAACATAGTTTCTGAGATATAGCAGGCAAAAAATGTATTTATCTTACCCAGGCCAATGAACAAATTACAGTTTATATGCCCTTAAAATTTCTCATTCTATTTATGTTTATTTTGTTTTTTAAGATATCATTAAAATATGATTTTAAAAAGTAGCCCTTCCACTGCACAGCAAAGGAAACCATAAACAAAACAAAAAGATAACCCACAGAATGGGAGAAAATATTTGCAAACGATATGACTGAGAAGGGATTAATCTCCAAAATATACAAACAGCTCATACAGCTCAATATCAAAAAAACACAAATAACCCAATCAAAAAATGGGCAGAAAATCTAAATAGACATTTCTCCAAAGAAGACATGCAGATGGCCAAAAAGCACATGAAAAAATGCTCAACATTGCTAATTATTACAGAAATAAAAATCAAAGCTACAGTGAGGTATCACCTCACACCAGTCAGAATGGCCATCAAAAAAATCTACAAACAATAAATGCTGGAGGGGGTGTGGAGAAAAGGAAACCTACACTGTTGGTGGGAATGTAAATTGGTACAGCCACTATGGAGAACAGTATGGAGGTTCCTTAGAAAAGTAAAAATAGAGCTACCACATGATCCAGCAGTCCCACTCCTGGGCATATATTCAGAGAAAACCGTAATTCGAAAAGATGCATGCACCCTAATGATCATTGCAGTACTATTAACAATAGCCAAGACATGGAAGCAACCTAAATGTCCATTGACAGATGAATGGATAAAGAAGATGTGGTACACATACATAATGGAATATTACTCAGCATTAAAAAAAGAATGAAATAATGCCATTTGCAGCAACATGGATGGGCCTAGAGATTAACATACCAAGTGAAGTAAGTCAGACAAAGAAAGACAACTATCATATGATATCACTTATATGTGGAATCTAAAAAAGAGATACAAATGAACTTATTTACAAAACAGAAACAGACTTACAGGTTTAGAAAACAAATTTATGGTTACCGAACGGGAAAGGTTGTAGGGAGGGATAAATTAGGAGTTTGGGATTACATATACACATTACTCTATATAAAATAGATAATTAACAAGGACCTACTGTATAGCACAAGGAACTCTACTCAGTCCTCTGTAATAACTATATGAGAAAAGAAACTGAAAAAGAATAGATATATGTATATGTGTAACTGATTCACTTTGCTGTACACCTGATACTAACACAACACTGTAAATCAACTATACGCCAATACAAAATAAAAATTTAAAGAAAAATAGCCCTTCTACTTCCAGCCACAATGGATTAACATTGGATTTAACCTCCCACCTGAAACAACTTAAAAAAATAAAATAGTCAAAATGTATTAAATGATGGTTTTCCGCTAACTAAATACTGGTCAGTGAAGAGCAGTGATCCCATAAGGATGGGAAACAAGAGTTCAGCCCTACATTCTGATTTGCTCCAGCACACTGACTGAAGGGAGTTTCCACATTCAAATTCAGGAAGAGGAGGTTCTGGAATTGCCCAGTGGTCTCCCTGAGTTGAAGAGAAAGCACATTGTCTGCAGAGGCCAGGGTAGCTAGAGTATGCACGGTTAAGTAACAGAGTAGAGAGCTATAGAGAAAGAGAGATCCAGAAATCTTCAGATGGCCCTCAAGTCTTCAGCCTAATACTGATCAGTACATATACAAGAGAAAAGTACCCAAGTTTGGGTAAAGAACCACCTTAAAGGGCTAGAGGGGAATAACACTTAGAACACATGTAAAGCTGTGAATATTTTCTTGTCCCTAAATTGCAAAAACCTCCATTCATGGTGCATTAAGCAGAGTAGTCAGAAAGTTTTTTTCTCAGTACTGGGAAAAAAATTAACCATAGAATAAACATTTCTCTGATTCTGTCTAACAAAGCTTGACAGTGAGATAACAAAATACAAAATTGTTTCCAAGTAATTAAACTGCAACTCAGAAGAGAGCTCAATATTATTTACAGGAATACAACATATTCAGCACTTAAGAAGGTAAGATTCATAATATCAGGCATTCAGATAAAAATTATACGGTCTGCAAAAAACAGTAAAATATAACATAATGAGAAGAATCCAAATGACACAGAAATGACAAAGAAAATAGAATTAACAAACTAAACTAAAAATTTAACTGCATTCATAAACTAAACTAAAATTTTAAATTAAAATTTAACTAAATTTTAAACTAAAATTTAAACTAAAGTTTAAACTGCACTCATATGTTCAAGAATCTAGAGAAAATATTGAGTGTGTTAAATAGAGAAAGAAGATAGAGACTCAAACTGAGTTTCTAGAGATGAAAACAACATTATTTGAGATGAAAAATACACTAGATGGGATTATAAACACATTGGACATAGAAGGAAAGATAAGTAAATTTGAAGATATAATGATAGAAACTACATAAATTGAAACAGAAAAAAACTAAAAATATTAATATTTTTCTTTTACTATTTTTGATTGTGGTAAAATAGATATACCATGAAATTTGCAATTTTAACTATTTTTAAGTGTACAGCTCAGTGGCATTAATTACATTTATATTTTTATGCAATCATCACCACCATCTATTTCCAAAATTTTTCATTACCTCAAACAGAAACTTTGTATCCATTAAGCAATAACTCACCATTCATCCCTTCTCCAGACCCTGGTAACCTCTATTCTACTTTCTTTTTCTATGAATTTGCCTATTGTAGATATCCCATGTAAGTGAAATTATATACTATTTGTTTTTGTGTGTGTGTCTGGCTTATTTCACTTAGAATAATGTTTCCAAAATCATTCATGTAGCATGAATCAGAAGTTCATTCATTTTATTGTCACGTATATTTGAAATTGCTTGCACATAGAAGAGTGAGTAGGCGTTTGATATTTTGATATAATCATTTTGATTCATTTCCTGGGATACTTTAAAGTTTATTCCTAAAAGAACTTTAAGAATATTACCAATATTTTGCAACAAACACTACTATTCTGGAGACTCACCCAATTTATGAGATTTACTCCATTTCTAAGCCTTGTGAAGTAAGGAATGAGGTGATGTTTAGATTACAGGATTATTACAGGATTCAAGGATGGGACAGATGTTGGTAAGAAACATGAATTGGAGAGACAGAATGAGGTTGGCAGCAGGGTGGTGGTGGCATTGAGGGTGTGGTACAGTTGAAGGGGGTCAATGGTACTCTATGCTTGGTAATAAAAACACCACAGTATATCAGTGCTGTATTGATGGATACTTTTACATTCCTGATGTTGAAATAGCCTAATCAACAACATGTAATATTTATTCAGTCTAGAGAGAATGCTACCATCACATTTTGATTGAGGAATTTCCTGCAGTAAGTCTGTGTCTCCCCAGGCACCCGTGGTCTATCAGGTGGAGCAAGTGAGACAGAAATATTGCAGCACTAGGACTCCTAGTATGGATCATGGACCTCTTGTTTTTAAAATAATTAAAAAATATGGTTGTTCCAACTAAGAAAGAGCATAGAATCACAAAGGAAGGCCTGAAGAGAGATGAACATAGCAGATTTGACATGCATCCAGTGCTTTTTGTTATTGCTTTTGAAAAGAAGTGGAAATGACTAAGGTGCCCTCATCCTATTGGTAGCTGAATCCTAGGCTCTGGTTCTACACAGCACCTGCCACTTGAAGTGAAGACAGGGAGAGACGGGTAATGGGAAGACTGGGCTCCTAGAGATAATACATCACACCAAGAAAGCAGTCACTGAGGATCTCAGAGACCCAAGAGAGGAGGTCTAGCATAAAGAGAACTCTCTGGAATAACACGCATCCTTTCTTCATTTTGGTGAGATTTAATATCCAGAAACAAGGACTTCAATAGTCACTCCATGTCTTGAATTCAGATTTCTCCAAATGCAGATGGTAACAATCAAATAATTATAGTATTGGCATATTTCTATTAAAAAATAATGCATTTAAAAGTATTTTTGTTTTGGGACTTCCCTGGTGGTAACACTCTGTGCTCCCAATGCAGGGGGCCCGGGTTCGATCCCTGGTCAGAGAACTAGATCCTGCATGCTGCAACTAAGGATCCTGCATGGCACAACGAAGATCCTGCGTGCCACAACTAAGACCTGGTGCAGCCAAATAAATACATACTTTTTTTAAAAGTATTTTTGTTTTAAAAAGGACAGCTCTGCAAATTAAGTTTCCTGAGTTACATGTTTTAGATGGTAAACAAGGGTGGCTAAAGACAGCCTTTACTGAGAATAGATGAGTTGGACTGTAATACAATTTTTAGATCATGTCTACATATCAAAAATAAATTTATATAATTAACTAATTTTAATCAATATTATTCTACTTATTTAATTTATACCAATAAACAAGATTTTTTTTGAAAACCCTATTCTGAGTACTTCCCTTTCCTTTTCATATTGTCTCTCCTGTCCCACCCCCCCTTTTTTTTTGGCAAGGATGTTTTACTTTTTTTTCTTCTATTAAGTAGAGATGTTTGATTCAGTTGAAATCTGTATTAAAAGTTTGTGACAGTGAATTTAGTAAGCCAACAATTCCTAAAGAATCTATAGCATATCTACTATTTGGTTAGATTGCTAGGTGTTCTGGGAATAAATAAAACCTTTTCAGCTTGGCTTTTTTCCTCTAGTAGTTTGTCATCTGTCCAATTATCATTATCATTGAATGGTTTTTTTTTTTTCTTATAACTTTATTTATCTATTCTTGGCTCCGTTGGGTTTTTGTTGCTGTGCGCGGGCCCTCTCCAGTTGCAGCGAGCGTGGGGCTACTCTTCATTGTGGTACGCAGGCTTCTCATTGTGGTGGCTTCTCTTGTTGTGGAGTACCAGCTCTAGGCATGTGGGCTCAGTAGTTGTGGCACTCAGACTCAGTAGTTGTGGCTCGCAGGCTCTAGAGCGCAGGCTCAGTAGTTGTGGTGCACAGGCTTAGTTGCACCACGGCATGTGGGATTTTCCCAGACCAGTGCTGGAACCCATGTCCTTTGCATTGGCAGGCAGATTCTTAACCACTGTACCAACTGGGAAGTCCCTCAATTATGTTTTGAATTTGAATGATGTAGATAACTAAGATCAGGAAATTAATTCTTAGGAAGGAATGTTAGTGTTATGAAAACTATAGTTTAACACAAAAACAATTTTCTATTTCATAGATTATTATTTTTAAATTTAGCAATACTGTTTATAGTAGAAGATTCTAGGCAAAATAGTTGTACAATCAATAAGCAAATGAAGCCTAGAGTTATGGACAACCAATCAGACCAGCAAGCACTACCTGATGGCATAACCCATTTGAACAGGACCACATTTCCCAAAGAGGTTTTGATCTAGTCATTGGAGATAAAAGAAATGCTTAAAGATATCAGACTGTACCTTTAAAAACAGAAAACAAAACTTGTACAAGTCAGCATACCTAATAGAGAACAGAACCAAATAGTAGTATATATGCCATTAAAGCTCTCTAATAAGATTGTATAGTTACCTGAAGAAGACAAATTTGGCTTCCCAATATAACCATTCAAATTGTTAAAAGTAAATATTTTAAAGTTTTACATCTGTAATGTTAATTATCTGTATTTACATTAATAGTTTTCCAACTCTGTTGATCCCTAAGGATATTTTATACCATTTTATTAACCCATAGGCCCCAAATTAAAATTTCATACTCCAATACATTTTCAGAGATTATTCACCCTTCAGTTTAAGTATTAGATAAAATATAGATTATATGTCTTGAAATAATCATGCACTAGAATGATGAGTATAAAATAGTCCTAAAAATGTTTTATGAAAGGTTAAAAAACTTTGCAATATCTCAAAACTGACACAATTTTTCACCTCTGATGTAAATACTATGCTTTTACACACAATAAAATATGACTCTCTGGGCTATATATTTCCTGCTTGGGTTCTGCTCTTTGTATTTAATGTTATCATAATTATACAAAGTCATTTTGTGACTAATTTCCAGAGCACTGAGTCACAGTGTGGCTGTTACTTATCTTTTCTTTTTTTTTTTGCACAGCACTGCTCTTGACCCTCATTTTTCCATTAATACTCATACAAACGAGTGCTTTCCATAATTAATTTTTTTTGTTTCATTATTGTTCTGTGGTTGTGTACTTCTGTACTATGTGCTTTCTTTACTACCAGAAGCTAAATTTAATATCGTTTTATAAGCAACAAGAATATGACAGTACATCATATAGGTATGTAATCTATTGCTTTAATTTATGTAATTGTACTATATATAGTGCAATCCTATCTATTCTTATTTTAGTATATTTAGAATATGAGCTTTTGTTTTTGGAGACTTGTAAAATATTTTCTTAGAGAGATTAGTTAATGCTGGCAAGAAATATTTAGACTACAAGGATTCTAATGTTTATACCTTATTTTAAATATCACCAATTAATGGCAATGAAAGAAGTTTCTTTAAACATAAGGCTGCCAGACAGTGTCTTTATTATATTTCTTTATATGTTACTAAATAATGTTTAAAGGTTAAAAAAAAACTTCAGAAAACTCCAATTAAAGACACAATTAGTAAAGAACTGCCACTACAAGCTGAAAATTATAAACAAGGCTACATCTCACCAAGTTTTTATGTTCATGGTCTTAAAAGCATAATCCTATACTGCATATATATTTGCTTAAAACTAAATGGAAAATGCTGAGAATTTAGTTTAGCATTGCAATGAGTTTGTGTACAGAGAAGGGTCGATTTTCATTGTAGGGTTACAGACAATGGTCCTCCCCTACAAGTCTTTGCCTCTTAGCACCCTGGTTCCCCCCTCCCCCAGCCAAGGAAAAGAAATAAAAGTTACTTCTCATGGGCTAGAAAGTATATTGCCAAGTACTCACGAGTAAAATCTCTGAAGAAAGTTCTTGGAAAGATTTTTTCAAAGCGGAGTTGAGGTCATTTTGTTTTCCTTTCCAGGCATTGAAGAGAGGATTTATCTTTTCTACTTCTTCTTTTAAACAGATCAGGAAACTGGGGAGTGAAGAATAATAAAAGAAATGCAATCTGATCCTGCCAGCAGTGAAAGGGCGAGGTAAGAATTTGACTTTTATCCAGCTCAATGTCGCTCCCGTCTGTTGGAGCAAAGAGGAGCCTCAGAGCTGGTCTCAGAGATCACCCACAGCTGGGAATAGCCAGGCTTCCTGTTTAGGTCACTCCAACTCTTTTTAGGCTAATTTCGCCAAATTATTCAAAAGCCTTTTCAATTATGAAGGAAACAGACAAAGGAATCAGCTTACACTAAGATTTCAGAATTACTATTTTTGCATAACGATTTCTTTTACTTTCCAGGATTCTTTGTAATCAGTTAAAAAAAAACACTTTTTTCCCCCAGATCTATATATTTTTAAAATATATCTGTCATCGTGTACTTAATAAAGTGAACCTTTTTGTTTTTTGCAGTTTATTTCTTCTTCAAATTATTTCATCCATGTTGTCAATATATTTGTGAAAAACACCTGAGGGCTATTGAAATTCCTTTGATTAGAGAGGCAATGCAATGTATTATTGCCTGTTGCTGAATGTCAGGGTGTAAACCCTGCCTCAGTTATGTACTAGCTTTGCAATTTTGGTCAATTATTTAAACTCTCTGTGCCCCAGTTTCTTTTTCCCTAAAATAATGATAAAAGTTCCTAAGTTTGATATAAGTAGTAAATGGATTAATACATATAATATATATACATATAAATAGACATAAATAGACATATAAAGCACTTAGTCCTCCACACATAACAAACCTTCAATAAATGTTAACTATCATGTTTATTGCTGTTGTTTATATCATAATTATTATTTTACATGATATGTAAATATTTAAAGGCATCACTCACTTTGCTCTGCTCTAGGTCACTATCGCTTGAAGTTAACCCTTAGTATTTCAGTAATGGAATTATGGCCATATCAGGCTAAGATCACTAGAGATTTCGTAAGATGGCGGAATCTTCTTTGCCATGACGGCTGAAGTCATTTGATCAGAAAATCCATCAGTTTCTTGTTTTTTCTATCTCTGATTGTCTTCATGTCTTCAACTTTTCTTGCGTCCTTCCTTTGACCTCTGGGTAAGGGGTTGTTACCGAGTCCAGGCTCATACTGCTCGCCTCAGGACAGGCCAATAAATCAAGAGATGGGCTGTTGGGGCAAGGAATAGCGACTTTATTCAGAAAGCTGGCAGGCCGAGAATATGGTGGACTCCGGTACCAATGAACCATCTTGCCTGAGTTAGAATTCAGGCTTCTTTTATACTAAAGGGGAGGGAGAAAAGTCAAACCTTTCCTGGTTCCCATCAGCCTCTGGAGAGCCTGTGTTAATTTCTTCCTCTCTGCAGTCATTCACAGGTGGGCCTAGTCAGGATGTTTTCTTGTGAGCTAAACAAAAGTATTTTAGTTTAATGCTCATTACCTGGGAGGCAGGGTTCCCAGAGATGGGTCATTATGTATAATTTAAGCTTATAGGCAACATCCCTTTAGTGATTACCTTGTAACAGAATACAAAGGTCCTTCCCTATTACAGGGTAACTTTCCCTCTTGTGTGTTTTTACTATTTATTGAATAATTCTTAGGTGTCTGGCACATAAATTACCTCATTTAATTCTCACAGCCAGCTTGTGAAGAAAGCCCTCTCTGCATGACCATTTCACCATTTCATGGATTTAAGAAGGTTAGGTATAGTTTGTGGAGCTCTGATTCAAATCATGTAGTCTGACTTCAGAGCACAGATACTTAAATACTCTTCCATGTTTCTTTCTCACCCATGTTCTGGATTTCATACCACAACACAACTTTGCTGTGTGTTGAAACTTCATTTTTAACAGTTAAAAGCAGTCCTTCCCCAGGCCTAGTTCAAGAACTTTGCTGCATAATTATTACCCCCTATTACCTGTTGCAACTCAAGCACATTCAATGTTCCCTTCTTGCTCAGATTGTTGAGGAAAGTTACCTGTTCTTGGACTGGAGTGGACACTGACTCATTTTTTGGCCAATCTGCAGGCTCTACTAAGGTAGCGGTAAGCTCAGCAAATCAGATTTCCTTTTTGGAAACTTGTACTGAGAGCTATAGATAAAAGTATGCAGTGCCAGGCTCTTAACTAAAAAGCCAAGATAGAGGAAGTGCTGACATCCAAAATGGTGTGCACCAGATGATTATGTGGAAAAAGCTAGTTGAGAGTGAATGGTGAAAGGGATGAATGAAAGAGGGCGTGTAACCTCTGAGAGAGAAACAGGGAAAGAATGAAAGCAAGAGCAAGACTGAGAGATGAGATGAGTGATGAGAAAGTGATGCCTGAGCTCTACAGTAACAGTCCTTCCCAGGCCTAGTTCAAGTTTTTCTAAGTACTCAAGAATATATACCCTTGTAATAAACCCTTTTTTTCTCCTAAGGTCATTTAAGAAATCTCTTTTTCTTACTATGTAAAGAACCTTATTTGAAAGAGCCACAACTGAGCTGAAATTATTTTCTCAAAGATCATTGATTTCATATTTAAGTTGCACTTGACATCAGTGAAGACTTTTTACCGTTTTATTTCCAGGTAATTTACACACACTTGGGTATTCTTGTGCTGAAGAGAATGTGGGAAATTGACGTAAACTATTGTTAAGGTAAGACAACCTGATGCTGTCACTTAAGGGCTCTGTGGACTCAGGTTTTCTCTCCCTGAGGCTTGCGTGAGCTCCTTTTTGAGGTTTTATTACTAGTTTGCCTATCTATTGTGTACAACTCTAAGTCTAAATTATTTGGATAAAAAGATTTTCTCACCAACAACTTGACTATGTGCCATCGTATCTTAAAGTTCTTTGCATCTAATCATTATCTGGATGTTCCAAGTACCCACCTAATACTAAACACTCTCCTTTTCACTTCTCACCATACTCTTAATTTTGTCTTTCCAACTCTCACACAATTCAAATAACGTTTCAGATTTTTATGAGCTTTATGAGAAGTTCATGAGTTTTATGATTCTATATTTTTCATTTTCCTGCCAGATGATGTGCATGTCCCACATAAAGGTTACTCTTTAAAACTGGATCACAATAAAGATGACCCACAAAGGGGACTGAAAATAAATCCTTTCTTCATAAAAACCCTGTAGATTTTGGGATAGTTTGTTATCAAGCATAATCTAGGAAGAGATAAATAATATACTCCCTACCCCCTTACCTTCTTCCCTTAAAGATGTGTTATATTGACCACATATATATTATTATGTTATGTAACCCTGGACCCCATACCTTCAGTCCCCCTGGTGTCCTGTGTTCCTTTTCACCCTTGGTTGCGTGAACACAAACAAAGAGAGAAGAGGCCATGGAAAGGAGAAGCAAAAATGCTGAGAATAAATTCACAGTCCTGTTCCTGAGGGAGATTAACCACTGCTGAGCTCACCTGAGTTTCAGTAAATACTCTTTCTCTAGGAAATCTGCCTGGAGACTCCCTTCAAAGAAAGTCCAATCTCAGACAACAATGGAAGGGAGTAATCTTAATTTCTATAGTTTCTACCTGCTTGCTTCTGCATTTGAATGTCAAGACTTGAAGTTTATACTTTCAACAACTTTGTGTTTTATCCTTTAATCTAGACTTTAATTGCTTTGCTTTATTTATTTTCTAGATTTAAAACTGGTTTTAGGCTTTTAGTTTTCCGGTCCTTTTAATTATTTTGTAATACTATTATTCTTAATCATTCTTCTGATTTATATTACTAGTACTATTAATCCCATCTACAATATTTTAACTAGTTTTATTACTTTTAGTGTTATTTTAATTCTCATTTTTATGGAAGTGTCTATCTTAAGTATTATTATTGGTACTATATTGATGAAGATATAATGTATGATGCCCATGTGTGTCAATATAGCACGGTGTAAACCAGGAAAGTTGGGTCTTTATTTCCTTCAAGTTGATATAGCAGCAAGCCCTCAATTCCCTAGGATAGACTATCCTTCCTTAACCAAAGTAGGACTCAGTGACTCTAAGATTACCACATTGAATAATTTGATAGGCCCACAGAAGAAAATTATTTCCAACCACTGGCTTACCTATACTGCCAGGACAGACACTGGCAATTGCATGAAAAGTCTATCTTCTCACAGCACATATTTTCATTCTGAACCTCCCAGAAAGATTGCTTGTATGGATAGGTAAGTTTTATTCCAGTCTCTACTACCAACATACATATATTAATTTACTACCTTTTATTCACTGTGTTTGAGGGGTAGTTACTTATACCGTAAATCACCTCCCTTACTGATTAGGAATGCTAAGGAAAGTTTGCCTCAGAGAGGATTATCCTTATATCCCCATTCCTATTGTTTTAGATTTAGGGAGTTAATCCCTTGATAGATTCTGCCCTCAGAAATCCTTGCTGATTAGATAATGTGATCCTGCCCAGAATTTCAAAGTATAGGACACCAGCTACCATCTCATTTTCTCCTTTATTGTAATGTCAGCTGGGTTTTTGGATAATAATTTTCCATTCAAAATATTTTATTTTTATATCTCTGTTAAATATACATTTGTATTTTTACTATTCTTTTCTAAGAGGACTCAGAAAAACAATATTATACAGTGCCATTTGGAATTCTGAAAAAAAAGGAAAAAAGGCACACTATGATGGTGGTTTTATGATTATCTGTCTCCCTTTGTCTAATGATAATAAGACCCAACTACAAAAGCAAGAATGGTTGGTAGGCAGAGTTGAGTAGAGTTTTGGTAAGAAGCATAAAAATACTGTTAACAGATAAATTTTGTTTTAGAAATTTAAAACTTGTTTCTCATAAGTTTATACATTTTTATTAAATATTTTTACTTTACAAATTTCTTAGGGAAAACTTCAAAGTGTAAAATAAGATAGCATATAAATATACCACACAGACGTATTTATTAAGCACCAACCATATGACAAACACTGTTCTAGGATTTAAGGAGACCGCAAAGAACATGACAGATACAACTCTGTCTTCTTGGAACTTTAATTTTAGTGCCATAAACTGAATGCTACTAATGATAACAATTCTTACTTAGTGAATTAGGATTACAGCAAACAAAAGAATGTCTCACCTTTTAAAATATCTCCTTTTAAAGCTGCTTAGAAAGAAGTTATTCCAGGAGCTGCATGTGAGAGTTTATTTCTTCTTTCTAGTTTATAAAAAAATGTGTTAGTTTATCTTGTGGAGGTTTTCATCGATTATTCATTATCTGAAATTTAAAGACAAACTATTTATTACCATCTTGATTAATTTCTTAAAATTTTTAGAATAAAATTTCACGGTTAAAAATTATACTTTTAGGGGCTTCCCTGGTGGCGCAGTGGTTGAGAATCCGCATGCCGATGCAGGGGACAAGGGTTCGTGCCCCAGTCCGGGAAGATCCCACATGCCGCGGAGTGGCTAGGCCCGTGAGCCATGGCCGCGGAGCCTGCGCGTCCGGAGCTTGTTCTCCGCAACGGGAGAGGCCGCAACAGTGAGAGGCCCGCGTACCACAAAAAAAAAAAAAAAAAAAAAAATAAATTTTTTATTT
>NW_020173273.1:647162-663526 GCF_003031525.2 Neophocaena asiaeorientalis asiaeorientalis
GAACCAAAAAAAAAAAAAAAAAAAAAAAATTATACTTTTATATCAGTTTCTAGCCACTTGAACTTCACAGTCTGATAGTACCCATAGACCAACACCCTCAACAATACTTTTCTAAAAATTAACTTATTTATTTATTTATTTTTGACTGCGTTGGGTCTTTGTTGCTGCGTGTGGGCTTTCTCTAGTTGGCGGCGAGCAGAGGCTACTCTTCGTTGTGGTGCGCGGG
Source organism: Neophocaena asiaeorientalis asiaeorientalis (assembly GCF_003031525.2). NCBI lineage: Eukaryota > Metazoa > Chordata > Mammalia > Artiodactyla > Phocoenidae > Neophocaena > Neophocaena asiaeorientalis. The sequence continues at coordinate 647,389 of NW_020173273.1, forward strand.
CTTCTCATTGCGGTGGCTTCTCTTGTTGTGGAGCACGGGCTCTAGAAATTGGAATGCGATCCAAATTTTCAGGAACAGCGAGGAAAACGGTGGTACTCTGGTTACTATTTTCCTTTAAATTGTATGAAAATGATTCATTTCTTGCTCAGAAAAACTCTTCGGAACTATTTGTGATAAATTACTGCCCTCTGTTGGCAGAATGTTATATAAGTCTTAATTTATATTTTAAGAGTATTTAGAGTTACAACAAATCTCATCAACAAGATGAATAATTAAATCCCAGAGAATGGAAGTGCCTTGCCCAAACAGCCATAGCTTTTAAATGACAAGGGCAGGATGAGACCCTGGGTGTCATGATCTACCATATCTTTTTTTTTTTTTTTGGCTGCTTGGGTCTTAGTAGTGGCATAGCGGGATCCTTTCCGTTGCGGTGCGTGGGCTCTTCATTGTGGTATGCAGGCTTCTCTCTAGTTGTGGCGCGTGGGTTCCAGAGCGCGGGGGCTTTGTATTTTGCGGCACGTGGGCTCTCTAGAGGCACGCAGCTCAGTAGTAGCACGCGGGTTTAGTTGCCCAGCAGCATGTGGGATCTTAGTTCCGCGATCAGGGATTGAACCCACATCCCCTGCATTAGAAGGTGAATTCTTTACCACTGGCCCACCAGGGAAGTTCCCTACCACCAGTCTTGTGTTGACTAAGTTAAAAACAGTAAATTTTTTTGCCTGAGAATATTTCCCATTTTCTGAGTCAAAAACAAAGTTTACAATAGTCAAAGGAATTAAAGAAATTATTTTATTTTAAAAATTGAAATAAGATGTTTGTTCAGGTTAAAAATATACCATGCAAAAAATAAAAGTGAAAGAGAAAAATAAACATCTTTCTCTCACTCTCCATCTAGATTCCACTCCAAGAGGTTGCCACTATTAACTGTTTCTTTGTCATTCTGGAAATTATATGTGTGTGTGTGTGTGTGTGTGTGTGTGTGTGTGTGTGTGTTTCAAAATTGAAGTACTGTTCTCCGACTTTTTACAAATGTAAAACATATTTTAGAGTTTATTCCATATTACTTTGCAGAGATACAACTCATTTTTAATTATGACTTCCTTTTATTGACACTTTTGAGGATTACAGACAAATTTAGAATGTCCTTATTTAGGATTACCTGACATTTCTTGTAATTAATTTAGATTGTGAATCTCTTCTTGGACTTTTACACTAGTGAAGCTGTTTTGTTCTCATTTCATCAGGGGACACTTGATTTGGGTTTGTCTCATTACTGATGACAGATGTTAACTTTGATCACTTCATCAAGGTGTTGTCTGCAGGCTTCTCCATTGTAAGCTACCTAGTTTTTCTGCTTCTGTGCACAGATAGGATTGAGTGGCAGAAATGCTCAACAAAATCAAAATAATTACCTTGTCACATCCTTTCTCTCAGGTAGCAAGAAGAGTAGATCTTAGATGCTAAGTGTTATTTTCCCAAGAGTGCTGAGTGTCCATTTCCTGGCTTCTTGTTTAATTTTAATTCCTCTTTCTGGAAGAAAGTAGTAGTTACTCTGTAGTAGTTACTCTTGGAATGTGGAATGGTTTGGTATATTAAACAATTCATGTAACTCTGAACTTTTTCATGTGTAAGTGTATATATAACATGTAGAATAAAATAATAATTCTTTTCATTGGCAGTTAGATGAACACTGAACAGCAGAACTGCTGACAGTTTTTTCTTAAAACATGTAATAATACAATCATATTTTCAAACATTACATTAAAATTTCAGCCATGTAAATTTTTACTTTAAATTTTGATATTAGTTAAAACTTTTCATGTTGCATTTGTATTTTAATAAATAATTTTGATTGCTTTAGAAGAAAAAACTTTTAAAATAAAAGAAAATTTTTAATATTTAATTTACATTTTGGACAAATTATTTCAAATTGCAGTAGAGGAAAATTATGTGATAATATTGATTATCACATAATTATTAATTGTGCTGAAATGAAGGCAAGAAAGATCAATGGTATGGAATAAATATACAAATACTCATAAATTATGTATGTATTTAGTTTATTATTCATCCAAGCAGCACTCACCAATTAACCTAATATCCAAATATGCACAATAATAACTCAATTGGGATGTCTTACAATTTTGTCAGCTTTCAGCCATATAAAAATTATAGCTTTACATATCTTACAATTTCATCTTTATGAAGTATATTTGTCTAAGTAAGATAGAAAATATTTTTGTAGTACTTTTCTAACTTGATTAATAACTTTTAATATTTAACACATGTTCATCATTATGCCTTGCTGCCTTTCACTTTACTATAATGCAAACAGAGCATTTTCTGAATCATTCATTTACTATTTATTGACCACCTACTACATGCCACTACTGGGACTATTGCAGTAAACAAACCAGATAAACATTCCCATTTTCTTGGAACTTACATTTTAGTACCTTTTTCATCAAAAGGGTCAGGGGACATATTTAACATATTCAGGCATGTGATATTACTTTTGCCCTCTTAGTGGCACACACTAACTTTCTCAATTTTCCTCATTGGCATGACAAATTTTGCTGAATTAACATGTGATTTTGGTAGGAGAAAGTCATAACTGCAGAAGGATTCATCAAAAGACTTGGAGGAAAGGTCTGGCCTTGGGGAAAATGTTTAGGGGGCAAAAGAAAGCAGAAGAATAATAGAAAAATGTCAATGTAACCAACAGTATCCTCAAAGTTTAACGAGTAGAATTTAAACAAGAAAGAAAGAAAATATAAATTTAAACTGAGTTTTGTTTCAGGTTGGAAAGGTATTCCAGAAAGTAAGCAGAATAAGCTTGATTAATTGGTACTGTAACATGTAAAATAAGCAATCACAAAACCGTAGCCTTTGTATCTCCGTGGAGACATAGTGATAAACAGCTGCTGCCCATTTTGCACACACAGAAAAGTAAGGTTAATTAGAAATACTGTAGTTGCAAATTCAGTTCCAGTTACAGCAAAATCAATTCAGCAAAAGGTATTTTCAAGGCATGATTTTTTTGTGAGTTCTATTAGGATTGTGTCAGATCCATATATTAGTGATTCATTAGACAGCTTAGAAAGTGGGGTGCCTGCCAAAAACCCACCTGGGCTGAGAAGAATATCTATTTCTGCTTTTTTGGCAACAGTAATTTCTCTCTCTTTTGAAGTGGAAGTCATTCAAAACCCAGGTGACAATCATTATAACCAAAGTCAGACTAAATAATGAAGTCATAAAGACAATACGTGGTTTTCATTCTCTCACAAAAATTTGAGATGAAACGCATAAATGACAAGGTTGATCTAGATTTTTCACGTTTATCTTAAAGTCAGGGAGTGTACCTTTGCTTCCACAAAAATGGATGACAACTGAGTAATGCATTTACTTCAGCATGGTAGTTCAGGCTAAATTACCTATATGTCACTAAGCGTGGAAATAATCTTTGGTGAGTATTAACATTCCTTTATGGCACATGGGTTATGGGGCTGTTTCTCATCTTGGGACATTTCTGCTGATACTTGTTCTATTCGTGCTTTGTGGATAGTTTTACTACTCCTAATCAATAAGGACCCAGACTTACCTTACTCTGAAACAGCCTTAACTCCAGTCCACTTTACAGCCGCTCTGCCTCTTTAGAAGTAGTCAATATCCTGAAGTTGGGTGAATTTTTCCCATTTATGATGTTGTACATTGCTATATATGATATTTACACAAATAATTTACACAGTTGCTCCCTTTTTAATGTGAGTAAATAGTATTATACTCAACTTATTCTTTTGGACCTCTCTTTTTCACACATCATTACATTTCTGAAATGTATATATGGTCATATGTGTGGATCAACTTCTTTTGCTTTACCTATGGTATAGTATTCCATTTATTAAAACATACAATTAATTTTTTCCATTCCTCTGCTGAGGAGTAGTAGATTGGTTAGCTTGTTTGCACTTGTTTTTGCTTCAGTGAACATTCTTAAACATGATACCTTGTATAAATGTAAGCATATCTTCAGGGTAGATATGGAAGACTGGAATTGCTGGCTGGTAGAATAAGCAGTTTTCTAATTACACAAGGTATTGTTAAACTGCTCTACAAAGTAGTCTCACCAGAGCACTATATAAGAGTACTTATTTCTCCAAATGCTTGCCAAAAGTGTTGTCAGAATTTTAAATTTTGCCTAACTGATATGTAAGAAAAGATGTCTTATTGTAGATTTGATTTTATTTATTAGATTTTTGTGAGAAAGTGTTCATGTTTATTGGTTTACTCTTCTGAGAAATGCCTGGATCATATCCTTTGACCATTTAAAATATTTGATTTTCTGTTCTGCCTTTTTCTTGTTTAAATAAGAGCTGTTTCTTATAGATTCTGAAAAAAAATCCTCTTGGTTCTATGGAACGGAGATTCCTTCTCCAAATATGTGTCTTGTCTTTTTAGTTTGTTTAGAGAATTTTTTGTCATATAAGAATTAATATTGAAGTAGGTAAATATATCAATCTTTTCCTTCATGGCTTATGCTTTTAAATTTTTATTTTAAAAATCCTACTACCATAATGTGATGAATATATTATTCTATGTTTTCTCTAAATTTTTACTTTTAAATCTTTATCTTTGAAATCATCATCTTTGTCTTCTGTTTCAAACATTTCAAAGTTCTTCAGCTATTTTTCCCTTTATATCTTCCATATAAAGTTTAATATCTGGTGTGCCCATTTCTTTGAAAAACTTAATATTAACTGGTATTGCACTAAGTTAATAAATTAATTTGGAAAGATTAAGCTTTAACAGTTAAGGGAGCTGGACTTTAGCAATCTGGTGGATATACTGACCTTAGCTAGGAGACAGGCAGCTCATCCACAGAAATAGAAGTGAAGGCTGGTTAAAGGCTGGCTTCATGGATGTGCTACTGCTGCGATCACACAGGGCAGTGCACTGAGAAGGGTCCTGTGCTTGGTTTGATACCCTGCTGTCATCACCTTGAAATTGATAAGTTTTATTATGTGTCCCCCAAATATGTAGCTAATCCTGGAGAGGATATGGGTTCACTTGCAAAGCATGGGTAGATAGGGTGGTGGGTGTATATGGAAGAAGCTTTTATTTTCTCATGGAATTGGACGTAAAGGTTATTTATCTCCCTGTGCTGCATTCTGGGTTATGTCTCAAGGTCTCATATTCGATTCACCAAAACTCCCTGTGCCTAATCTGCTTTCAGTTGATTCAATTAATTTATTTTATTTATATATATTTTTGAATTTTATTTATTTATTTTTATACAGTATGTTCTTATTAGTTATCTATGATTCAGTTAATTTTTAATTGCAGTGACTGGACTTTAATTTTATAAGGTCTACTTGATTTTCTTTCAGTTCTGCCTTTTTTCATAATTTGGTGTTTTTTTGATTTATGCTTTTAGTTTCTTGTTTGTCTTTAATAACTTTATACATACTTATTTTCTGGTCTTATTATTCTTTTGTATTTTTTTTCTATTTTTTTTTTTTTTTGAAGTTTTTAGGTCTTTAATCATCCTGGTGGCTATGGCTGCTAGTGATCATTTATGATGCTAACAATTTTGGAAATGTCCTCACCTTCACAGTGAGGTTGTTTGTGAGAATCTTGTCTTGGATTGTGTATCTTTTCAGAGAAATTGTGCATGTGCATATGCCAGATATCCCAAATGACTGCTATTATCCCACCTGGGAAATTTTGTCACATTTTCTTGTTGTATTTTATTCCATAAAATTGTCATAATGCATTAAGTTTATTAGAACAATACAACTTACTGTCATTACTGGAAAATTGTTATAGAAAAATACAATCTATGATGTCAAGGATATGACTCACTCTCCTTGAAAGCGGCACCATTGTGTAGTGCAAAACCTGCCAAAAAATCCATGATGGTGCTGGTTTCACCTATTTTTAAGCTTCTTTTTTTCACTCCTACGGGCATTTTAAAACCATTAGAGTTGTGCAAATTTGATCTCAAACTCACTTAAGGAGCATGCTCATTGATTTAAGTAATTGAGGGAAACTTGTTTTCCTGCTTTAATCCCAGGAAAATGTTCCTATGACCTACTTGTGCAGGTGCATAGATATTGCCATAGTCTTCCTTTTCAGTAATTGTGTAACTCTTTGCCTATGTCAGTTATTTGTAGGTGCCTCAGTTCTAACTTCCTGTTCATATAGATTCAAAACTTATTTCTTGTCGCCATGGGTATGTAAAACTAAACTCAGTGCCCAGCCACAGCCACAAGATCAGCCTACTATCTCCATTTCCTTTCTTGCTTTTTCCCCACCAGCCCTGGGGTATTCTCATTCTATACTGTAAACACAACAATATAAGTTTCTAGCCAAAAATTTTTGTGTCATTCTACGCATTGCCTCAATCAGAATATTTCAGTTGAATTCCACTAGTTCAGGAATTTACATTTTCCCTTCAAAACAAGAGGACAACTATGAGGACAACTACAAAGACAAAGTCAAGTTTTTGAACACCAATGCAAAATAAAATATTTATATTCCGCAAGTCCCTACTCCCAACACTTTACTCTTTACTCTCAGTAGAAAATTTTATTTTGTTTGGGGAGAAAAAGGAGACTGCCAGATAGCATGTCATCAAATTTCCTGTTCCCCACTAGCAATCTTTTCTTTATTCATGTTATACCTTTTTTCTAAGTTGTATGGATCATGGTTGAGTTAAAGCAAACAGAACCTACGATCTATTGTACAGCATAGTGTCTATAGTTAACAATACTGCATAGTATACTTAAAATTTTGTTGAGGATAGATCTTATGTTGTGTTCTTATCACAAAAAGAGAAATAATATAATAATAATAAGGAGGGTAACAGAAACTTATGGAAGTGATGGATATGTTTGTGGCATAGATTGTAGTGATTGTTTCAGATGTGAAATTAAATATGTACAGATTTTTGTGTGTCAATCACGTCACAATAAAGTGGTTTAAAAAGAATAAGTATATTTTTACAGTGTTCTAAATGGGTTATAAATCATTGAGAGAGCTGTCAAAAGAGACTCTAATGTAAATTATCAATAGTAGAACTGTTGCCAAAGCACCAGCAGCTCCTTCCATAATAAGAACTTGTCTATTGCATTGGTAAGTTGTTTCTATAGTTGCTGTTTCCAGACAAATGCCAACAGATACACATGAGTACATGTGTGCATGCACAAAGCACACACACATACAGACATGGTGCCATTACAATTGCTCACTTCAGAACCATGCTGCCTCTTCCACAATATGTGCAAATAATTAGAGAAACACACACTCTGCTTCCCTCATCAATAACCTCAGTTCTGTTTTTATTATTAATTTTTATTGGAGTATAGTTGCTTTAAAATGTTGTGTTAATTTTTGCTGTATAGCAAAGTGAATCAGCTATATGTATACATATATCCCCTCTTTTTTGGATTTCCTTCCCATTTAGGTCACTACAGTGCACTGAGTAGAGTTCCCTGTACTATACAGTAGGTTCTCATTTGTTATCTATTTTATACATAGTAGTATATATATATGTACGTCAATCCCAATCTCCCAATTCATCCCATTCCCCTCTTCTCCCTTTGGTATCCATATGTTTGTTCTCTACATCTGTGTCTCTATTTCTGCTTTGCAAATAAGTTACAGTTATGGTTTTCTCCAGGTATATACCCAGGAGTGGGATTGCTGGGTCATATGGTAATTCTATTTTTAGTTTTTTATGGAACCTCCATACTGTTCTCCATAGTGGCTGTATCAATTTACATTCCCACCAAGAGTGTAAAAGGGTTCCCTTTTCTCCACACCCTCTCCAGCATTTATTGTTTGTAGATTTGGCCATTCTGACCAGTGTGAGCTGATACCTCATCGTAGTTTTGATTTGCATTTCTCTAATAATTAGTGATGTCGGGCATCTTTTTATGTGTTAGTTACCCATCTCAATAACCTCAGTTCTGATTCAAGTCTCATGTAAGTGCATTTGATTATGGAGTCTAAAACACATTTGGAATTCTAGCTATGAGGTAATCTGGGATTTGTTTTAAGCTTTCCTGTCTCTGCAGTATAGAAGGAAATACTAAAAGGAATCTGGAATAAATATTGAATGAGTAAATCTTTAATATCTTCCCCAGAATATTTCATTTGGAGTTTATTTCATTTCACATCCTCAAGTATCTCCATTAATTACTCCTATCACTTTTTTTCCATATTAGCTCTTTCTGTACATCAGTAACATAATCAAGTTTCATCCCTCTTAAAAAGGAAAGCAACCTCTTCCTTAAACTTGCTTTCTGTTTAGTATTTTACAGCCTCTTTTGGCTTTTAGAATAAAGACTCTTGAAATAGTCAATACTTGTTATCTGCACTTCTGCATCTCCCAGTCTCTACTTCAGTCATAGCAAAAGTCTCTTTCCCAACACTGTTCCAGTGAAACCCTCCTTTCTAATGATTACAATGACTCCCTATTTGCTAAGTCAAACGGACACTTTTCAATGACTATCTTGACCTCTCTACACACCTTGACAGGGGTCACTGTGTCTTTTTAGAAATTTCCAAATGGTTTTCTAAGTTTTTTTCACAGTTTTATTCTATAGATCCTCTTTCTCTGCTCATCCACTAATTGCTGATATTTTCCCAAATTTTATACATTTCTTTCTTCTAACCTAAAGGCTGAACCTCAGTTATCACCCTCATATCCTTGGTATCAAGTATACCATATATGTATCGAATCTCCAATATTTTTCTCTAATACTTCTTTTCTAAACATAAATGTTATATTTTTAATTACCTACTGTATATATCCTCTTGGATAGTCATAAGATGTCTCCAGAACATCATGTATAAAGCTGAACTATATCACTGATTTCCTAAACCCATCTTTCTTTTTTTTTTATCTGCGGTAGCGGGCCTCTCACTGTTGTGGCCTCTCCCGTTGCGGAGCACAGGCTCCGGACGTGCAGGCTCAGCGGCCATGGCTCACAGGCCCAGCCGTTCCGCGGCATGTGGGATCTTCCCAGACTGGGGCACGAACCCGTGTCCCCTGCATTGGCAGGCGGACTCTCAGCCATTGCGCCACCAGGGAAGCCCTAAACCCATCTTTCTTGATACCCTAGAAGATTCTCTTAACTCCTCCTTCTCCCTTATGTCCTGTGGATTATAGTTCATAAACAGTATTTTTATCTTTTCCATCTCCTCCAAACCCACAGCTACCACCTTGGTTCTTCATTTCTTATTCAATAATTGCCATATTGGTCTTCCTGTCTGCAGTCTTAGCCTCCTATAATTTAGTGTCCAAATTGATATCAGTGTGATCCTTTACAAATAAAACACTGATTATGTCACTCCCTATGTAAATATTTGATGCATCAACTTTACAAATACCTATTAAATACTATGTTTTAAGTATAATACAAAATAGGCATAGTTTCAGTAGTCTCAGAATATATAATATAAAATAATCATTGCAGTGGTATACCTATCCTATGACACGAGAGTGAATTATTTTTCTTAACATCTACCCATCTCTTATATGACAAAATTATTATTTTTTAATGACCATGAAGTTAATTTATACATAACATTGGAGACATTGGGTATTCCATAATAGATGCAGACATTGCTGCAATTGCTTCCTAGTATATTTTTGTTGTTGCTGTTTTTGCTTTGTTGTTTTTTCCTTGTTGAGTTCCACTGGATTGACAGGAGGAGAGGAGTTTGTTGGGGAGTGATAGTATTAACTGTGAGGAGAATAGCAAAGTGCTGAAAAAGGACACGCTGGACTGGCTTCACACCTTCCCACATGGATGAGAGGACTGAAAAAGGAGTTAGTCACTTAAGACTTAACCTATGGAAAATAAAGAAAGGAACTTTCAACTCACTGACTTTCTAATGTTTATTTTGGCTACTGAAAGGGTTTTCCACTTATATCTGTTATGACATAGTGGTTAGCAGTGTAACATTTCGAGTGAAAACTCATTTTAATTGTTTCATGTTGGTGTATTCAATTTTTTTTCTGAAATTTACAATAATTATGAACAAGTTGCTGGTTATACAAAAATATTGCAAATGATTACAAGTTCCTCCAAGTTTTTATAGGAGAAAAACATACAATATTTATACAGTAGTTTTTATATCTACTTAACAATTGTGTCTATCATCCTTAGGTACAGTCTTATAAAATAAGATTTTATGTAAATAAGTGTCCAATAATTAGTAAGTGAATTTTAATACAATTGGAACATCTGCAAAACAATTTAAGTACTACTACCTCATAATTCTGATGTAATATTTTATTTTCTTGATTTGTTCTTTAGTTTCCCAATAACAAATTAACAGTAAAAAAAAAAAGAGGAGTGAATTTTAGTTTTAAAAATATTATTTAAATTTAGCAAAAATTTTCATGTGTGGGATAAAAATTTGCACTTGCCAAAAATTATTATTCCTTCCAGTTCATACTCTACTTCAATGTTTTAAATTTTAAACACACATGCACAAAACCCAGGTGGTTACATAAAATGACAGAATTGAAATAATGTAAGTTTTGTTTCTCCTTTTTTATAATCACTGTGTTATCATAGTTTATTTTGAATCCATTCATTAAATGCAGGAATATGTGGTTCCCCAGGATCAGAGAATCAAATGGCACAAGAAGTGAGCTGGTAATTAGAACAGTTTTATAGTCTTTGAAACTCAGCCCTATTCATCTTAAAACTCCCAAGTCAAGCCTGATTCAGTACTCTTCTTCCCCCAACACCTCTGGCTCCAATACTTGGAGAGTCTCACTCTGAATATCTCTGCCCCTGCCCCCTCTCTTTTTTTTTTCTTTTTTAATTGGGGTACAGTTAGTTTCTACTGTACAGCAAAGAGAAGTAGAGTTCCCTGTGCTATACAGCAGGTCCTCATTATCTATCTTATATATATTAGTTAGTGTGTATATGTCAATCCTAATCTCCCAATTCATCCCACCCCCGTTTTCCCCCCTTGGTGACCTTACGTTTGTTCTTTATGTCTGTGTCTCTATTTCTGCCTTGAGTATGATTTTTCCAATAAAACTGTCACATAAATCCAAAAGAATAAAAAAATAATTTTAAAAAAGTGAGTTGGAATGATTCTGCACATTTGTTAATTGAGTGTTATGTACTATTGGAGTTATTAGCAAAACTGTGTTAATTTGAAGCTTACTATTCCAGTTATCTATTGACGAATAACAAACCATCCTAAATCTTAGTGGCTTAAAACAATGACAACCATTTATTTAGTTTGCACAGCTGTAAGTATGGGTAGGCTCAGTGAAGACAGTTTGTATCTTTTCCAAGTGGCACCATCTGGGGTAGCTAGGAGGACTGTCAGGTGCTAGAATCTTAATATTCACTTACTCAAATGTTGAACAGTTGATGCTGTCATCTGGGGCCTCACCAGAGAGTGAATCAAAGAAAAAAATGCATTGGACTGAGTTAAACAGAAAGGAAGACTATTCAAGTATATTGCAGTAGAGTTAAAGACTACTGCAATAGGGAGAGAGACTGAAGAGTTTTTAAGTGCTGGGGTGAGTCAGTAGAAAAGTACTAGAGGACATTAGGGGAGAATTTGGTCAATGGAATTAGGTCATTTGTGTTGGCTAATTTATCAAAGTTAGGCTCCTACCCTCCCTCAGACACTGGGAAATAAGGGTGATATCTTTCTGAATGATTGCATGTTAAAGGAATGGCTCCCAGGTCCTCAAGAAAGACTTTCCTAGGTTATAAAACTGGCAGGAGGCTGAGAGATTTACATTTCAAAAAGGCAGAGAAAGAAGAGATGACTGCAAATCTTCTAAAGTTAGTGCTCTAAAAAGAGGAATGTCAGAAAGACAGGAAGAAAGCTGTGTACAGTTTAATCAGCCGAGGGGATGTTAAGGCCATCTTGGTCAAGTGTCATCAAGAACATCTCCATGTAACCTCTGCAAGTTACTCCTTGGCTTCCTCATAGTAAGGGTGACTGGGTTCCAAAAGCAAGCATTACAAGAAAGAGACACTTAAGACCTATTCACACTTCTGCTGCATTCTACTCAACAAAGCAGTTACAAAAGTCCACCCAAAGGCAAACAGAGGGGAGAAAGTTTCCACCTCTTGATGGGAGAGTGACAAAATTTTGGAAGAGCATATGGTACTGGAAATACCATTGCAGCTGTTTTTGAAAACTACAATCTGCCACACTGGCATATATAGCATTAAAATTCAGCAATAACTGCAGAAGAAATTGTTTAGAATTAGATCAATAAAATATTTTTCTGGGAGGAGTATTTTATCACTGACTGTTTAGAATTGCTGGTGCATTAAAAAGAAAGACTAAATAAGTTGATTTTAGTATTGTTTTTACGTTTTCTAGAGAAAATACACTCAATTACTGCCTATACTCATGCAGTTCCTTTGCACTGTTCTGAACTTGCTAAGATATCACCCAAATCCTTCTGAATAAAATACGAATTCCCAATATTGCCTTAAAAAGGGCTTCATAAACTAAGAATTGCCTTTCCTTTAGAACTGTTATCTTAGAGTCCCCAGTTGCGCCTTATATTCTAGATATACTGAGAATCTTGCAGTTCTCGGAAAAAAAAAAAAAAGAACTTATTGCCTTGTTTTTTTTTTTTTTTTTTTTTTTTTTGTACTTTCCTTCTGCCTAAAGTGAAAACTACCTCAGCTCTACCTATCAATTCAGGTTTCACTCTTCAGGAAGCCTTCTTAGACCACCAGCTGAGACCTTGGACCATTCAGCCTCAGACATAGATATCTGCCATCTATTAGGGAGTTGAGTTCTGACTCAGCTTTTCCTGTCAGATGTCTAAGCCCAAGCTGCTACTCACAATGCAACCTTGTCACTTTTCTAGGACTCAGATCACCCCAAGATAAAAATTTGGAATTAGATTCATGCCCTCTAAGATCCATATTAGGGCCAAGAGTTCTTGGCTTGTATATTAGCTAACTTGTGTATTTGCTCCATACCATCAAATAGAGACTGTAGCGGCGTAATTCACACCACTTTATCACTAAGCCAAATGTATTAAGCTACTTTAGATATATAGACACCTATCCTTTGCAGAATGACTGTGAGTAAGAGGAAATCTGCAGTTTCTCTCACCAATGCTTTCTTATGTTTATCATTTTTGCCAGGAAAGTACTCCTTAAATAGGATATAAATCCTTTGCTCTCTTGCTTCTTTAGAAATAAAACAGTCATCATTCTATTTGGAAAAAGCTTTCATGTACTTCAATCCATTATCCAATCTCATTCAGAGTCTTTAACAGAGAGAATAAATCCAGATCTCTTAATGTCCCATCACACGTCTAATATTCTAGTGTTTTAGATGCTATTTAATCAGTTTGCTTCATGGAACTTTCCACTGATTATCTTCTTTTTCATCTTTTTTGCAGATTGTAAATGTAAATAGAACATGTATTTCATATAATAGAATGATTATTTCATGGTTCTTACATGCAATAATACTGGTTATACACTTGAATAATTTGCTTACTTGTGAAATTCCTGTGATGCATCACAGAATGAAGCTTTGCTTTTTATTTGCTCTTGCCTGGATTGTTTCTTCCTGTCCTTGCACATAACTAGAAATTTGCCATCTGTGACTTACACAGTTTGTTTTTCAAGTTATTACTAAATTTCCTTTTCTGTTTCTTGTTTCTGATTCAGTGAACCAAAGTGACTGTACTGTAAACCCTGACAGTTTTTTTTTTCTTTTTTGTAATGCAAGTCCCTGACTTAAGCTTTGATTGCTGAGATGCCACTTCAAAGGGGCATCCACTTCAAAAATGGCTATCTTGAATATACACATTGCCAGCCATATAACCAGATAAAAAAACCAGGTGGCCTTCCCCCACTAAGGCTCCTTTGTTTAAAGATCTTGGTTGATTTCAATAACTGAACATTTCAGCCACTTCCTTTTTTCCTTCCTTGCTGTGAATTTCCACTCTCATATTTTAAATTCACTAATAAAGAGTGAGCCCACGAAACCCTAGGCTCCCACCCTCAACCTCGGTAAAAGCAGAATCCCAGGACCGTTCTCAATCTCTGTCTGAGATCTTGCTGTGTAGCTCCAGGTGTGCCATGTAATATCCAGGTCTTGTAAGTAATAAACCTTTCTTTTTTTTCAAAGTTTCCTGATAGTTATTGCTGCAGGGCATTTTGCAGTCATAATAAGGACCATAAGGGCCTATCCAGCCATAACATTGGTTTGGGGTAGGCTGAGACCAGCACAAAACAATTGGCATAGTCAGCAGGACTCCAAGATTACCTTTGCAATTGTAAGCCTTTTACCTGAAACTTGCTTACTAACCACCTAATTCAGGTGGGTAACACTATCTGGGGAAGGGACACTGCTTGCTGAGGTTCTGTCCCACTGTTATGTGCTTTTGGGTACTGCCTCTGTCATGTGTTACCTGTGGTATTCAACCCAAAATGTCAGGGCTGCCATAATATTCCAATGATCTTCCCAGAGCAGTGTGATCAAGGCCATATGGTCTAATGAGGTGATCAGACCACTATTTATATAGACTTTAATTAACTACTAATGTGCATGAGGGTCTTCCTTGCCTCAAGACCAAGAAGAGCTAAGGAGGGTGGATTGAATTGAAAAGCTTTTGGCACTGACCAAGGAGAGGTTCTGAGCTAAAGGCACAGGGAAAGGATTCTCATAGGTGAGGAGGATGGGAGACGTCCATCTGCAAACCCTGAGTTTGTGGGTCATGGCTGGACTACATGTCCTAACTCAGAAGAATGAAAGAGCCTTGAAAGGAGGCCAGTGGCATCATCAGAGAAAAAATACAAAGAGGCCTATGGTCACTTCACTCACTACTGTTGCTCTTCGTTCCCTGACCCAGTGGGATATTGTGGGTCCAATCACTGGTATGATATTGCTAAAAAAAGAGAAATAATAATGGACAAATATAAATGTCTTGAATATCTGGTGCCAGCACCTCCGAAGAACCCTGAAGAGGTACAGCAGTTCCTTGATAAATGCAAAACCCCATGGAAGCTTCCTAGGTGTTGTTCAGTGGCATGCATACCAACATGCCAAGACTCTGGAATTACACTCCAGAAACCTAGGGGCTTCCCCCAGAGACCATGTGTGTATCGTACAAGTGGAGGCAGATTCCAATCCCAGAGAAATCAGCTGGGACGATTCTGGAAAGGAAAGTGACCACCCACAAAGAGGGCTCACAGTGGCATCATCCAAACCTTTGCAGTAACAACACATAAGATTAAGGTAATGGAAGAAAAACAATAAGTAAAACTGACATCAAAAAGTATTACCTTAGCTGAAATTCAAACCTTTCTTAAAGATTTTATGTAGCAAGTAGGAAAGAGGGGAGCTAATCAGCCATTGTCGGGTGTTTGTTTGGAGGGGGCTCTGAATTACTACTCATGGTTCCCCAAATGCCTCAACTGGTCAGTATCTCTAATGACCTTAAAATGTATAACTTTCTTAAAGAGCCATAAAGGATATATGCTTGCTTCCTCTGAGATACCACAGATCTTGAGCCCCCTTGGCCTTCCCCTGAATGTGTCAGAATTAAGAAACATTCTTCAAGAGGTATCCCTACTGCCAAGGGAAAGGCTGTCAGGGTTCTTGAGGCCTCTAGAGAGGAGGAAGAGGGAAACTGGAAGGCAAAGGCCCCCAGAGCCATCGATATTCATAACAGGGCCCTCCCTCTCCTCATCTGGGTATTTATTGCCTGGTACCCTGCCCATTCTTCCATCATGGTGATCACTGCTAAGGCTCACCAGTGAATGGAAAACTTTAGATGAGGCTTGTCTCCTGCCATGAAAAGTTGGCGTGGTCCAATGGGCTTATCATTTCCATGACCATAGTGACCAAAATGACGCCCCTCTTTATGTCCAACCCTGAACATGTCCCATTTGACCCTGAGTCCAGAGAAATTATCTTTACAAGGTGCTTCCCCTAATTATAGGGCTGTGCTACTACATTTTATTGGGATTACTGAAACCATCCAAAAGGCACTGAAACTCCTAGGAGAAAATTTACATTCTTTCTCTATCTCTTGAAGATGTAAACCTTACCATGTGTTGGAAATGTAAACACCCCAGGAGGCAACTAAAACACTGCCCACAAA
>NW_020173273.1:663598-796315 GCF_003031525.2 Neophocaena asiaeorientalis asiaeorientalis
TTTTAAAATACAAACTGCTGTAAAAGCTCTCTTGCCCAAAATCTAGTCTGCAGCCTCCTTAAGATTACTTGTCAAGGACAAACACAAATCTTAAAAAGTCTCCACAAATGTTAGTATAAAGTTTCAGCCATTGAAGCAGGTAACTTCTACTTGTTCTGTCTGTCAATCTGGATTCAGCTGTTATTTGTAAACTAGTGAGTTTTATATTGCTGTACCTGATTCATGGCTAAAATTTTGGAACAGAAGCTATAGGGTCTCTGTTTGTGTCTGTCTGCATGTTTACAAAAGTCTATGTATGTATGTTAGGTGTATGTGATTATTTTTTCTTCTCTACCTCCGGATGGTATTGCCAAAATTAATTCATAAAAGAACTCTATTTTAATTGTCTTAAAAATAAACTCTTATGAATTAACTATTACTTAAACTCAGAAATATAAAAACTAACCCCAAAGTTTTTCAAGTTTACATGATCTAGGATAATTTTTGGTAAGTAAAAGCTAGTTTATATTTGGTTTAATTAAAATAAGTATGTCTTCAGAGTTATCAGCATTAAATATAGTACAGATAAACTATTTATATTCTACCTGAGTTTTCTAGTCAAATAAATTCATGTTATCTCTATTATAAAATCTGTCAGCAAGAAAAGTAGCTTGGGATGATGGCTGACTTTTTCTACTGCCTAATGAAGTTTTCACAGGTAATCTAAACATAATTGTTGGGAGCAAATGATTTAAATAGATGTAAGTAGGAAAAGAGTTTTTAGGTGAACTTTTCAGCAAGAATTATGTGTTATAGTATGTCTATTTAAAAATAGTTTCCCAAATCTTTGGTAACTTCCAGGCTTAGACTTTTGCTAAGTTAAAATAAATGATGGGAATTCATTGACTATCTAGATCATTTCCAAATAAGATAAACTAGTAAAACATTAATTATCAAACAAGTCTAAGTTTACCAACTTTTGACCTCTTATTATAGAGATTTGAGTCTGTTAGTAAACATGATTTTTGCAACATTGAAAAATTATTCTATGAGGAAATGTATGTTTCTACAAATTATAAAATATATTCACATATTTGCCAAACTTAAAAAATGCTGGTGTAAGAGACAGTTCACAATTGCTTACTTCTTAGTTTTCACTAGAAATTAAGGTTTTGAAGGGTTAAGGACCCTAGTTAATACATGTAATTAAAACTCCTAGAAATAATAAGGAAAAAAATCTCAATATGCAAGAAAAATAAGATGTGTTTTGGGTAAGAAAGCTATGATGTATGGAGATGCATTTTTAAGGGAAATGCAAGTAATTATTTTGGGGTTTTTTTTTTTTTGGTCTTTTGTCCTAAAGTAAAGCTGGTTATTTCAGAATGAGAAAGAGGTGAATAAAGGAAAAAATGGTATAGAAAGTTGAGAAGAGAAAGAAAAAGAGAATTTTACCTTGTGTGGTCAGGTTGGCTAAAATTGAATTGTTATTATAAGAGTTTTTTAAAATAACATTTAGTATCAAAGTACACTTATGCAATTTTCTTTCATCTGCCAAAAGGACAAAGGTTTTTTGGAATATTGGTCTGCTCCTCATAAGAGATTGTGAAAGGTATTTCTTTACCTTTTAAGTGATCTGGCTACAAAGCAAAGATTATGAGTTTTATCAGAATAATTTTGTGCTTCATGTTGTCTTAATCAGGTCTTTGATAACTTAAGAAAACTGAGTTTCCTCAACATTAAAAGAGCTGTTTTGCTTACAACTATGTAACCTCCTGTATTTGCCTTTAAAATCTTTTGTCACTTTGGTTAAGTAGATAATTAAGTACTGTTTCATAATAATTGGTGATCCTATTTCGTCAAATGTCCAAAACCTTTTGATATTTTTGACAGACTTCCCAAAATCAAATTCTAAATGAAGTCTTTTGACCTGGAAGTAACTTTGGGATTTCCAGAGGGCCTCTCCTCATAAAAGAGAAACATTAAACTAATTAGGCTTATTTGACATGTTAAGTTATATGGGAAGCATTGTCAAATAAGAAATAATGCTAAACCTTCTTTATGGATATATGTTATGAATATGTGTTTCAGAAATTATATGAAACTGAAAATCTGATATGTAATATTATCAGTCATAATTCTAGTTATCATCTTGAAATGTCCTGTGTTAGGGAAAGAACCAAATTTCCTTATCAATTGCATTATAATGAACACTTATCAGATCTTTAACTGTGGGTATTTTTAAGTCTTTGGTCACTTACAGATAGCTTTTGTTTTACTCTGATGCTTTTGCAAAAGTGCTTCATCTTCAAGGAGATTTGTGGAAGGGACTCTGACAAATACAGGTTTCTGCTGTCAGATCATACCACTGAACTAGGTAAGAATTTACAGAACTCTAAGAAAAACTGGATTCATAAAATAGCTAACAAAAATCAAGATAAAAAATTAATTACATAGGACTGAATGAATTGATGAATGTGATTATAATTTTTTTATGACTTTTTGTTTGAACATTGCTGGCCCTTTCATCTTTTGTTTTCCAGATTTAAGAAAACTTTTTCTCTTAAGCTATGACTTACAGCAATTTGTTAAAGTATCTTTGTGAACAAAAGTGAAAGAATTACTTTTTCTCCTTACTTGATCCCTCCAGAATTCTGAAATTCTCAAACTAAAACTGTCCATTCCTCCAAACTATGCAAGCTAAAGTAGGACAACTTAATATAAACTTCAGAGAAATCATCACAATAGCTTGTGTATGGACAATCTTTGTGTCTGTTGCTATGTGGCCGCTCAGAAGGATTACCAGAGACATTCAAACTGCTAACCAAGAACCTGCATTAGATTTCCACTGCCTTCCCTCACTCCATCTGAAGATGCTTTAAACTCAACATCTAGAAATCTTGATTGGTCACCCTTGGGACTCAGACTGGGTTTATAGTCTGCTCTAACCATTAACCATTTTTTTCTTTTGTTTCTATAGAAATGCCTTTTATTAAGTAACCTGATGCAAATAAGCACCATATATACCTAACTTTGGGAGCCCACCTGCAATACCACCTCCTGAAAAGAGACACGACCCTTTAATTAAACTGACCATTCTCAGAACTAAGAAACTGATTTGATGAGATATGGAACAATCTACCAGCTCAGGTCAGATTCAAACCAACTTACACCAGATGACCCAAGATGTTAAAATACTTCACAATATTACCCAAATCTTTGAGCATATTCCCAGTCTGGTCCCCAAGATCACTGACATATTTTGATGGCTGGATCCTTTCAAGTTTGAGGCAGCGGCTACAGACTGGATTTCAAACCATTGCCTGTACAATTGTCATAAATTTGCTACTATAACCCTATTTAGATATGTAATTTCTGGGTTACAACAATGCCCTGTCCTTGAATTTTAGCATATTAGATATCATATCAGTTTTTTCACCATTGACTCTGAGGCCTTCAAGTATTAATTCTGCTTACCTCTAATTCCTTATCTGCCTTGTTCTGCAGCAGGCCATGCATAAAATACAGGACCAGTCAGGACCACTTCACATTAACATTAAACAATTCAGGCTGAGGGCAGGAGGGAGCAGGAAGTAGCCATTCTTGTGTATTTCTAGAATGAAATGCCATGACTTCCCTGACTGGAAGTGTTAAGCCATCCCATGGAGTAACATTAGGATCCCCAGATGATTACCCTTTTTAAAGATTATTCTGTTTTTCCTAGTTAGTTTAAAAATAAAAATCTAATTTTTATCTTAGAAAAAATAAAACCTCTTTAACATAAATATTTCCCCCAAAGAAAACCACCATAATTTACTTGGGTAGAGGGGAGGAGAGGGATAGAAAAGGAAAAAAGATTAAATTGAGATTTGTGGGGGGCATAAGTAACTTGAACTCTGGACATGGACATGGATCTTTACCATTAGTAAGTGTTCTGCTATTCTGCAGGAGAGGAAGGATGAAGCTAGGGTTAGAAACAATTCAGGATTGACCAGAGATGAAAGCACTAATTCCAATTAAGGTGGGGGATAGGATTCAGAAATACTGGAAAGCTTTATTTTCCTCACCCTGTGTCTTAGAACTGCCAGATCAGAAGTTGGCAACTCTGTATTAAATATCATAACAGCTGGGATGAGGAAACTTCACAGAGGGGCCACCCTAAAAGCCAGAAATGGAAAAATGCTAGAGGAATAAACACAATGAAATCCCTCAGGAAAACATATCTGGCCATTGGGTGGGTATCAGGCTTGTGTCGTACTTGGTATTTTTTCTTCCCGTGAAATAAAGACTTTCTTTCCTTTCAAAATAAAATAAAATAAAATAAAATAAAAGTGTTGGGATCAAAAAGAAAAACCATAAATGGGACTTTAACTAAATTTTTTTTAATAAGACTGACATAATATAGCCAATGCAGATTGAAGAAAAATAAGAAAGACTGATGAAGTGTCCAAATTAAAACATTAGGAAAAAAAGAGAAAGAAAGTGAAGCCAAAGAAACAGAATGTAGATCAATGAATGTTGAAATAATTAAATAGAAAACAGTACAAAGTAGTCTAAACCAATTGGCCAAAAACTTCTTTAAAAATGTCAGTTAGATAAACTTTTAACAAATCTGACAAAAGAACTATAAGAGATAGCAAAATTATGAAATATTTAGATTGATAAAAATAGATATAACTTTAGAAAAAGAAGAGGATAAAAGAACAAAGGGATTATAAAATATTATGAGCAATACTATGGCAATAACTTAGAAAACCTAGAAGAAATAGATGATTTCCTATAAAAATATAATATAAACAATCAAGAATGACTTCAAAAACATAGAAAGCAATCACCAAATAATAATCAATAATTACAGAAAACAATTGGAAAGATGTTTGTAAATCTCCCATTGAGAGCCATAAGAGCCTTATTGTTTTATAATTGAGCTCTATCTAAACATTAAAGCTCTATGTAATATGAAGTATTCTAGATCATAGAAAAATGGAATTTTTCTCATGTCATTTTATGCATTTATCATAATCTTAATATTATAACATGTTAAAAAACTCTAGAACAATTCACTTAGCTTTCTAAATACATTGTTCAGAAAATTAAATTCCCATAATGTGAAAAGAATAACAACAGAAATAGAAAGGATTTACACAAAAATATAAGTTTTGTTCAAAATTAGGGCATCAATCTTAAGTAATTACATATACACATTAAAAAAGAGAAACCGTATGCCAAAAAGTATTTGCTAAAACTCTGTTTCCAATCTGAATTAAATTTCTAAACTTTATTAAGGAAATAGGAATGGAAGAAGACTCCTTAAAAACAATGAAGAATATTCACCCACACTCACAGATAAACCAGCAAACAACATATAAAATACTGAGATAATTAAAAATAAGAAGACAGGGATGTTCATTATCATGATATTTTTCAAAATTATTTTTGTATTTTCAATACACACTGCCCAGTACAGTAGGTGCTGTTCATATGTGACAATTTAAATTAAAATTAATTAAGTTAAATGAAATTAAAAATCCAATTCCACAGTTGCATTAGCCATGTGTGCCTAGTAGCTACCTATTGGCAGTGAAGGTTTAAAATATTTACATTACTGCAGAACGTTCTGTTGGACATTATTTTTCTAGGTAATGTGACAAGACAATACAAAATAAAACAAGTATGCAAAAGAGAGAGAAACTTACTCTTAGATCTAGATAACATGAGTGTATACCTAGAAAACTAAAGAAACTGTGAGTATATCAATAAGAAAATTTGTTGATTGTTTAGGTTAATACACAAAAGTCAGTATAGCTTTTTATCTCTACTAACAATTGCCATTGAGAAATGGAAATAAAAATACCATCTTATGGTAATAAATAATAAATAGTAAATGATAAAATGCCTATAAATAAATTTTATGGCAGAAATGAAAAACCTATATAATTTTTTTCAAGACCTGCACAAAATGGAGAAACCACGTAGCTGAATAAAAGTGATTGTAAAATTAATGAATAATTTCAAACAAGCCCACAATAATTTGATTTTACCTTAGATTTTAAATAGGTTTTCATAGGTCAGAAGAATTATACCTAGTAAAATTTTAAAGAATTGGAAGAGGAGGTTCTGTTCTTGTTTTACTAGATATTAAATTTGAGTATGAAAACACTGTATGCAAAAGAAAGTGTGTTGTCATATTAAGGCACACAGTATCTAGTGAAATATATAAAAAGCAGTTTTGGAAGAGATATAAACCCTATGAAGGAACCTAATATAGTATTATAAAGGAAATATTTTAGTTCAGTGGAAAGTTATTTAATAAATGTTGTTGATGGGGTCGATTAATCATCTAACAGAAGAACAGCCAGATTCTTACTTCATTATTTAAAAATCAATGTCAATGAAGTAAATATTTAAATGTAAAGAAAATGAATAAATATTGTACAAGAGTAATAGTATTTAGAAAAATGGAGGGGTTTTTTTGTACGGCAAAGGATACCACAAAATAGCTAAAGACTAAGACAAATAAATAATAGACTAAACAAGTATATCTTAACATAATCTATGAAAAGTTAATATCTCCTACAAATACTCCTGATAAACTGGTTTAAGAAAAGACAGATATCAAGTTATAAAAATGGCAGTTGTTGTAGACATGGTTAGTAGCTATCAAATATTCACCAAACCCAGCTTGCTTGTACTTCCCAGCCCTACTGAAAGTTAGATTGGTGCTATGGGACTAGTTAGTGTAAGAAGAAGTGATGGGTATTATTTGGAAGCTAAGGCTGCTATGAGCTGATAGGCCTCCTTTAAAATTCTTTGCTTCTTTGGAAGCTCCCTTGGAACAAATATTGCAGGTGGTTCAAATACAACATCGAAGAACATTTTTTAGTCTGTGGGTTTGGGATTGCTGCTAATCCACTTTGGGCATGTAACATGATTGAGAAGTAAAATTCTCCTGTGTTATACCATCAAAGTTTCTGGGTTAACATATTATCAGTATATCCTAGATTATCCTAACTAATACAGCAGGAAATTTACAGAAGAAGAAATATAACAGCAACAAACAACATCATAAAAAATATTTTCAACCTCACTCGAGGGAATGCAAATTAAAGCAACAATTAAATAATATTTTTGTCTTCAGATTTACCAAACTTTTAAAATTTGGTAATATCCAGTGCTATAACATGATGAGGGAAATGAAATTCTCTTTCCTTTTCTTGAAAGCCTTGCTACAATTTTTTTAAAAAGTAATTTGTAATATCTATTAAACAAAAGAAATACTCATAATCCTTAAACTAGCATTCCCACTTTTAAAAATGTTCCTACAGAATAATATAATAAAAAAATAAAAGCAATAGTAACTAAATACACACATATACAAAGATGTTTGTGGCAAGCAACATGACTGCAATATAAAACTAAAAAGTAAAAAACTGTGAATATCCATCAATAGAAAGAAGATTAACAAACCTGATCTGAGGAATAGTTAATACGTTTATCAAGAGATTTTATTTTACATTACAATGTACTATTTGTGATCCATATTTTTGGAAAAGAAATGAATAACTTCTACATGTGCGTGTATTTAATATATTCATATGAATATAGAGGGAGTATGGAAGAATATACAAAAGACATCTGAAATTTATTAATTCAAGGTTGTGGGAAAGGAGATGTATGACTAGAGATCATTAAAGTTATCTTCACATATTTTTGCATCTTTCACTTGAGACAATATGCCCATACTAATTTGGTGATGAAAGAAGAAAACTAGTCAATTTAAATATTACAAGAAGGACAGTCTTTCATACGGACAGACATTGAGATAATTTGTTTATAATTTCATAATTGGTAATTAGCTGCAAAAACCTGTATGTTTCTCTCTCAAACTTCCCATCATTTGATTTTATATATGTTGCATAAAAATAGAGATGGGGGGCTTCCCCGATGGTGCAGTGGTTGAGAGTCCGCCTGCCAATGCAGGGGACACGGGTTCGTGCCCCGGTCCGGGAAGATCCCACATGCCGCGGAGCATCTGGGCCCGTGAGCCATGGCCGCTGACCCTGGGCATCCGGAGCCTGTGCTCCGCAACGGGAGAGGCCACAACAGTGAGAGGCCCGCATACCGCAAAAGAAAAAAAAAAATCGATATGGGTTCTAATTATGTTTCAAATAAAAAACACCGGTAAAGTATCTTAATGTTTTGTTAATATAATCAAATTTAGCATGAACAACTTATGTTATCTTAAGTGAAAATTGTTAAAAGTTGTTTCCCTGTAATTTTCACTTATTGCTTACAGTTTCCCTTAAGACTGAAGGAAATGTTATTTCCCAGAGGGAGCCTTCAAATATTTAAAGGTAACTGTAACTGATTATCTATGCTTTTCTTGAGAATTTAAAAATTCTCAAGTTTCTTCACCCCTCATATTACATACTTCAACATCTTACCTGTTCTCAAGATGCTTTCAGTTGTCAATGGCCCTCTTAAAACGAGGCAACAAGGACTGAGCACAGTACTCTAGATGCAGTCTAACCAGCTGGAGTTCACGGGTGGCTTATTTCCTCCCTTTGTTTTCAAATAAAACAGAATAAAAGTGAAATTAAGGCAGACTTAATATTGGCTTGGCCAAAAAGTTCGTTTGGGTTTTTCCGTAAGATGGCGTGGAAAAACCCAAACGAAGTTTGGCCAACCCGATAAAAACCTCATCACAAACAGATTTTATTGAATCTGTGTTAAACTAAGAATCTCTCTAACATTTACTTTCCAGTGTGAACTATTATCAAATTACATCTCCCTTATAGTATAATTCTGTGATTGATGTGACATTTTGTATGCACCCTTGTTAGTTTCATAGTGGACAGTCCATTTTTTTCAGCTTATCATGATTGCATTAAATTGTGATTTTTTTTTTTGGTATCTATTGTATTAATTTTTCCACTGTGCTTTTAGAAATGGTGAATTATGAGGTCAAGTTTTCAATATCAATGATATTAATGAAAATAATGAATAATGCAATGATGAGGACATAGCAAAGTAACATGACTGTGAAGTTCTTATCCTTCCAAACACATACAACACACAATTTAATTTTTTCAATTAAAAGTCATATAGTTACACAGTCACCATGTTACTCAATATTCACTACTTCACATATTCAATAAAAATTATGAATAATGCCATTCAGTATCTTGGCGACAATCCACCATTCAGTAAAATACCTTAATTCAGTGGAAAAGATTAATCTTGAAATGATAATTTTATTGATTGACTTTTTTAAATTAATAGACTTTACTTTTTAGGAGAGTTCAGAGTTACAGAAAAAGTGAGAAGATAGTACAGAAAGTTTCCATATCACCCCACACAAATAATTTCCATTATTATTAACATCATTCATTAGTGTGGTACATGTTACAATTGATGAATCAATATAGGTACATTATTATTAACCAAGTCTGTGGTTTACATTAAGGTTCACAATTGTATTATACACTTCTACAGGTTTTGAAAATGCATAATGCCATGTATCCACCATTACAGTATCATACAGAATAGTTTCACTGTGCTAAAAATCCTCAGTGCTTCAACTAGTCATCCCTCTCAACTGTCACCACCCTCTGATAACCACTGAGCTTTTTAATCTCTCTATAGTTTTGTTTATTCCAGAATGTCATTATAATTAGAATAATACAATAGATAGTCTTTTTAGACTGGTTTTCTTTTCTTGGAAATATGCTTTTAACTTTCCTCTGTGCCTTTCTGTGGCATGATAACTCGTCTTTTTATGGCTAGATAGCACCCAGTTGTATGGATGTACCACAATTGTTCATCCACTCACCTAGTAAAAGGCATTTTAATTGCTTCCAGTTTTGAGCGATTATGAATAAAGCTGCTATAAATATTGGTGTGCACGTTTTTGTGTGGATGTAAGTTTTCAACTTATATGAGTAAATACCAAGGAGCACAATTGCTGGATCATAAAGACAGTGTTTAGCTTTGTAAGAAACTGCCAAACTTTGGCAGCAAAATGGCTGTAACATTTTGTATTCCCAACAGCAATGAATGAGAATTCCTTTTGCTCTCTATCCTTGCCAGCGTTTGGTATGATCACTTTAAAAACTTTTTTAGCCATTTTAACAAGTGCGTAGTAGTATATCATTGTTGTTTTAATTTGCAATCCCCTTTTGACATATGATACTGAGTTCTTTGTGTATTTTGGATATGTCCTTTTTCAGACATATGTTTTACAAGTATTTTCTCTCAGTCTGTGGCTTATCTTTTCATTCTCTAAATAATTGACTGGTTTTTATTTTCATCCAATGATTGTTTTTACAGACACATTCTTAGAACAGGTAAAAGTGTGCAGGTTAATATTTAATAACTTTTTCTTTTGTTTGTATGGCAAATCTAAAAAATATTCTTTGAATAAATCTGAACTGTCACTGGATGTCACTGTTGCTTTACCAAATATGACTTGTTCATAAAGACAACGATTTATAATATTTTCTAAATAAGCACTTTATTAAAAGAAGCAAATCCACATCTTAAGTACTTGTCAACTAGATTTAGGTCCAAGCCACATAAGATATAAAAAATTTGGAAAACATTTTGT
Organism: Neophocaena asiaeorientalis asiaeorientalis; assembly: GCF_003031525.2. Classification (NCBI taxonomy): domain Eukaryota; kingdom Metazoa; phylum Chordata; class Mammalia; order Artiodactyla; family Phocoenidae; genus Neophocaena; species Neophocaena asiaeorientalis. Next base: position 674,181 of record NW_020173273.1, read on the forward strand.
TTTTTAATTTAGAAGATACAATTTTTTCCCTAAACTTATAGACACGCTTCAAATAGCACAAAGAATTCATTAGGAAGAGAGTACAGAATCAAAAGACATTATTTGAACAATAATTTTATTTTTAAGATAGAGGACTAAGATTTAGGCTACATATGGTGCATGGCTAATATATAAAATATGAAACATTTTCAAAGTATTCCATTACTTATAAAACTTTTAAAATATATATGCATATAAAATATATATTTACATATACTCAACTACTAAAAACTTATATGTTTAATATAAAATTGGAATAAGTTCATCCTGTATACATTTTCCACCACATTCTGGTATATATACCGAAAATTTTTTTGAATTTTTTTTTCCTTAAGAAAGAAATGTCTGAAAGAAAGTAGTTTATCACAATCTCGGTATAACTACCAGATACCATAACCACAGCTAAAACTGCCTAGACAGACCGGCTTCTCTGGCAAAGTGCCTTACACTAAAACAGCTTCTGGCCATGTTTTTCCATGCTTTGAACATGTCCCACCCACACCCCATTGTCTGGCTAAACTATTCCACCTCAAGCAGCCTTTCCTCAGGGGCTCCTACTGGGTTAGAGTCTCTTAATTTACATTATCTTAGAACACTACTTCTCTCTCTTTCTTCTTTTTAACATTCACCATCCACATTGGTACTTGAACGCCTGCCTGTCTTAATTTGCTGTGAACTTCCTAAAAGTGGCACCATATCTGCTTTATTGATTATTAATGTCTAGCGGCACATAGAAGATTATTCATAAAGATATGTTAAGTTGGGCTTCCCTGGTGGCGCAGTGGTTAAGAGTCCGCCTGCCGATGCAGGGGACACAGGTTCGTGCCCTGGTCTGGGAAGATCCCACATGCTGCAGAGCAGCAGAAACTTTGGTTAAGCAATAACAATTTTAGCATTGTAAGATATTACACTAAAAATACCGTCCCCAAAGAATAAAATAGATTTACTCATATTTCTCTTCAGTGAAGGAAACAATAGAGAATGGAAGAAGGTAAATTATAGACTGGGAGAAGATGACAGAAACCAAGGGATTAGAATCTAAAATCTAGGGAAACTCTTACCCGTTAATAAGAAAGAGATAGGAAACTATGAGAGAAACATTCAAATGATATAGTATTTATTAGCAGAATTAATTTGCTGGCTAATCTGTTTATGAGGAGATGTTCAATTTCACTAATAATCAAATAATTAAATGCAAATAATTAAAACATCAGTGTTACGGGGTGAATGTTTGTCCTGGTTTGCATACCATAATTTATGATTGATATCTTTTACAGTTATCATGATCTCTCCTCTTAACTATTAAAAAAGTCCTGGTTTGAATAATACTCAGCCATAAAAAAGAATGAAATAATGCCATTTGCAGCAACATGGATGGACCTAGAGATTATCATACTAATCAAAGTAAGTCAGATAGAGAAAGACAAATATCATATGATATCACTTATATGTGGACTCTAAAACAAAATAATGATACAAATGAACATATTTACAAAAGAGAAACAGGCTCACAGATTTTGTAAACAAATGTACGGTTACCAAAGGGGAAATGTGGGGGGAGGGATAAATTAGGAGTTTGGGATTACATATACACACTATTGTATATAGAATAGATAATCAACAAGGACCTATTGTATAGCACAAGGAACTCTACTCAGTACTCTGTAATAACCTATATGGGAAAAGAGTCTGAAAAAGAATAGATATATGTATGTGTATAACTGATTCACTTTGCTGTACACCTGAAACTAACACAACATTGTAAATCAACTATACACCAATACAAAATAAAAATTTAAAGAAAAATAGCCCTTCTACTTCCAGCCACAATCGATTAACATTGGATTTATCCTCTCACCTGAAACAACTTAAAAAAAGTAAAATAGTCAAAATATATTAAATGATGGTTTTCCGCTAACTAAATATTGGTCAGTGAAGAGCAGTGATCCCATAAGGACAGGAAACAAGAGCTCAGCCCTACATTCTGATTTGCTCCAGCACACTGACTGAAGGGAGTTTCCACATTCAAATTCAGGAAGAGGAGGCAAGTGAGATAATACCAAGTGTTAGTGAGAATGTAGAGACTTGAGAGCAGGTTTATCTTGCTGATGGGAGTGAAAACTGGATGAGCTGTTATGGACGGCAAGCTACCAATCCTTATTGGAATTGTGATTGTGTGTTTCCTAGGACACTGCAATCTTGCTACTGAGTGTGTAACCAATGGACAGTGTCACTATTTATTATTGCATGACAGTTTGTGGAAGCAGAAGATTGGGGGCACCTATGTGTCCATAAAGGAAAATTAAAAATTAATTCTAGTGGAATGCTGTGCAGAATTTTAGGACAAAAAAACTATATAAACATACAACAAAGATCTTCGAATATGATGTTGAATGAAAAAATTGGAGAAATTATATTTGTAGGTGAATATCATTTATACAAACTAATTTAAACACATGTTCCTATTACAGTAATTTTCACAAAGAATATTTTCAATTGGAGAAAACATAAGCACAAACCACCATTCTCTTTTCTAAAAAGGGGAGAAGTTACAAGATAGTAAAAAGTATAAAAATTGACAAATAATTCTGTTCTTCATATGTAGATGATTAATTAATGTGAAGTTGATAATGACTATAACCTCCTACTTTCTAAACTAGGCAGCATCTGAGATATCCCAGGTTCTTAAAATAGCAGTATTTATGCATAAAATATGTGATTGCTTAGATTAAAAATATTTATAAGATGAGATTTTAGAAAATAATTTTGAGTATTGGCTACATGACTCTTTTCTAGTAGTCAAAACTCAGCAAGATAAATGCTTTACTTCCCTTTCTCCTCTGACTCTTCCTCAGAGAAGAGCCCTGTGAGCTTTGTTGCCTCTAACCCAGTTGTCTTCTCTGTTCCTTTTCTCTAGTATTCTCTCTCCAAGTAATTTCAGTTAGAGTATCAAACTACAATATAATTTTGAAACTTGACTCATTTTTTTACTTAATAACAATAATTTATTAATGCATCTGTAACAATCATTGACTAAAAAGTAAGATATTTCTTTCATTAACTCTGTTAAAATTGATATTGTCTACTTTAGTTTCACCTTTGAAGAAGTCAATGTTATTTATTTAGTTCTAGAAACTTAAAATAAAAAATAGCAGAAAGTTGCAGTTTAATTTTACACAATCAATCTAGTATATCAAATAATAGCTGATATTAAAATTCTATTTCTATACTATAAAACATCACCCTGATAAATGAAATTGTATAATATAACTTGTTTTATCTTATTGTTTTATGTATCCAGAAAGGCAAAAAATGAAGTGCAATAGGAAATGAATATGGCCAGGAACTCTTAGAGAAATGTAATATTTCAATATTAGAGGCAAATTCTTATCATTTAATAGAGTAAAGGGAGCTTGTTTATTTTTCCATAAATAATGTTTTGCCATTTATAAGTAGCTTGCAGTATACCTACACACTGGTAAAATGTCTTAAGAAAATATATTCTTCAGGGCTTCCCTGGTGGCGCAGAGGTTGAGAGTCCGCCTGCCGATGCAGGGAACACAGGGTTCGTGCCCCGGTCCGGGAGGATCCCACATGCCGCGGAGCGGCTGGGCCCGTGAGCCATGGCCGCTGAGCCTGCGCGTCCGGAGCCTGTGCTCCACAATGGGAGAGGCCACAACAGTGAGAGACCCGCGTACCGCAAAAAAAAAAAAAAAAAAGAAAGAAAATATATTCTTCATAATAATCCTATCAGTTCCCTTTCCAACTCCGTTCTAGAATACAACATCTTAAAACACAATGTGGTCAGGAACAAAATTCAGATGATAAATCTGTTAACCCGAACACTATTTACTTATCTATTTACCCTCACAATATCTAAATTTTTAAAAATTTGGAACCTTATGAAAACAAAGTTAAAAGCAAAAAGAGGTGTTAATAATCACAATACAATAGTCAATAATGTTTAATTCAAAATTAATACTATACCAGAGAATATAATAATATATATTCTTTTACAGTTTTGTCCACATTAAGAAACTGAAGTACTCTTAGTCCAGTACTGTCCTGATAGGATGTCCCTTGTTTCAGATATTGATCAATTGTTGCTGATTCTTTTTTGTTAATTATGTGTTATTTTGATTTGAGTTGTAATGTCTCTTTCTTTTATATGAATCATTTTCAGCAGAAAATTTCTATCTTCTTATGTGTTATCTCACTGTTTTTTTTTAAATTTGTTCATCTATTGCTCCAACATGTTGTACAAAGTTGCTGCTACAAATTATACATTATATAATTAATAGTTTCTTTTCTATTTGTGAAGTATTATACTTGCAGGTTTATCTCTCTGCCCTGCTTTCTCTATTCCTGCTTTCTGTTTTTCTATGTATGTGTCTGTGTTTGTGTGTATGACCTGAATCTCCTCTATCTTCAGTGTTTTCTGATCTTAGGGTGAAATGAAAATAGATCCTCAGAGTTCCTACAGAAAACAGATGACTCACATACATTTAGATACTTCAAAAAGAGTTTATTTCCAAAGTACTAATTATAAAGGTTTGGGGGGTGTGGTCGGGGGAAACACTAGTATAGTGCTGGGATCCAGTCCTAACGGCAGCTTAGTTATCAGTACCCCTAGGCCTAAAGTACCAAAGGGATGGAGGAAACTAAAATCCAGAAGTGAGTCATGATAGAGCAGACCACCTTGAGGGGAGCCACCTTGATGATAAGTGACCTTTATGTAAAGGACATAACTAGTTCAAGGCAGCCTCACAAAAGACACCATGGGGATCCATACCTTGATATCTCTCTCCTCTCCTCTCTCTCCATACCACTCTCTTCTTAACCTGTCTCTGTCTCTTTCTCACCTCCTGCTGGATTTCCCAAAGTGCCACTGCCTATCAAGCATATTTCTTCTAGATGTGACATATGGTAGGCTCAGTAAATTTCATGGGCATGAGCTCATTGCTACACTTCCTTTGTTAGAAAATATGTCCCTGGCCTGTGATAATTCTGTACAGTTTAACATAATAGTGAACAAGGAATTCTATAAATCCACCAATGATGGTGCTTGCAGAAGCACTGCAGTTCATGAAGGCAAATCCATATCCACGTAATTGTCTATCCATATGAAGATACTGGAAAGAAAACTAACAGAAGTTATCTGACACTAGTTACTTCTTTGAGAAAGGTTATTTCACTAAGGGTTTTAAGGTACACACATATTATTTTAACCAAAAATATATGGCATACTACTTTCTACATAATATTGGTTTCCTGTATTTTTAGATTTTATAGTCAAGTAACATTTTATTTAAAAATTAGGTGCTCTGCAGAGAATGTTAACATTAAAATTTTCTAAGTAAAAACAACTAAAAAATAACTTTTCCATTCACTTTAGTCACATAAAGGAAAGAATATTTTAACAACTAAAAAGAAGGAAAAACATAATCTCAGAATAAAGTGATTATTTCAAAAGTATAATTTTAACTTAATAAAAAACTTTCTATAGTGTCTTTAGTTTTCTTATTTTTCTGTGAAATGTTTAAAAAAAATCACAGACCGACATCTGACTGAAATGTTTAGGTAAGATTATATTGTTTTATTCCATCACAATTCCAATATGGTGTAAAGTAAGACCAGTGAATTCCATGGGCATGAGATCATTGCTACACCACCTTTATCATAAGGGTTCCTTCCTGGAACTAATAGTTCAGGGATGTTACTGATTAACATTATACCTATAAATATAGTGTATATTTGTGTTGAGTGATATGAGAGGAAAACATAGAATGATTTAAAGGGTTACCAAGACCTATTAAAGAACCTGAAGTGTTATGGCTACTGTTTCATATCAATCTAATTGTTGGATAATTGATGAATTCTAAAGATTTTTTTTTGATGTGGACCATTTTTTAAAGTCTACTAAATTTGTTACAATATTGCTTCTGTTTTTATGTTTTGATTTTTGGCTGCGAGTCATGTGGGATCTTAGCTCCCAGACCAGGGATCGAACCTGCACCCCCTGCATTGGAAGGTGAAGTCTTAACCACGGACCGCCAGGGAAGTCCCTAACTGATGAATTCTAAAATCTCCTCTGTATCTGATGTATACCCTTCTGGCGCATGAATATAAAGGAATACCAGACTCCTATCACACCTTCCTCTAGCTTGTCAAATTATATAAGAATTTTAAATGCCTATACACACTATGGGAAATAAGGTTATGGAAATATTCACATTCCCCACCAACTTTATTCTGGCCTCAAAATATTATATTAAGATACATTTGGTGGGGCTTTCCTGGTGGCACAGTGGTTGAGAGTCCGCTTGCTGATGCAGGGGACACGGGTTCGTGCCCCGGTCCGGGAGGATCCCACATGCCGCGGAGCGGCTGGGCCCGTGAGCCATGGCCGCTGAGCCTGCGCCTCCGGAGCCTGTGCTCCGCAACGGGAAGGCCATAACAGTGAGACGCCCGCGTACCGCAAAAAAAAAAAAAAAAAAAAAAAAAAGATACATTTGGCATTCATTCACTTTTTCATTTCTGTTCTTAAGGGGAGAACCATCAACTTCACTTTTTTACATACACAATACTATGCAGGGGAGAAGGATGTTTATGGAGGGTTCTAGTAATGAAACCAAATAAAAAGAACAATTTCTTGAACTCTAAAGTTGGAACAAAGCTTGTCTATATCCCCAAAGAATAGATTATTTATATTATGGTGGGTTTTTTGTTTAAAGCTCAGTCTTAGGATAAAAATTAATATGGGACTTTTAGTTTAGAAATCTCAAATGCTCTATGACATAACAGATGACTGGTGGATATAAAATTATGTTGCAAATAAGAGATATAAAGATACCTGTTAAAATATATCAAAAATAACCTCTGCTAAAGTGCCCTCAGAAAATAGCAACTTCACCTTTGAAATTAGCCTTATTTCCTTCAGGGTCCAGGGTAAGTCTCATTCGTTTGATTCTTTGATCAAAAGCAATGAAAATCTGAAAAAAATATTCAGTATCCTGTGGTAGAATTATTCACCAGTTGGCATCAAAAGCTTAGTGTAGAGAGTATGGACTTCAGAGTGTGACAGATCTGGGTTTTAATCTTGCCCACACCACTCAATAATTCTGCAATCTCTGGCAGGTTACATAAACTCACTGAGACTGAGATTTCTCATCTGCAAAATGAAAACACAGTATCAGGCTTGAGGCTTTCCTGGTGGCACAGTGGTTGAGAGTCCGCCTGCCGATGCAGGGGACACGGGTTCGTGCCCCGGTCCGGGAGGATCCCACATGCCGCGGAGCGTCTGGGCCCGTGAGCCATGGCCGCTGAGCCTGTGCGTCCAGAGCCTGTGCTCTGCAACGGGAGAGGCCACAACAGTGAGAAGCCCACATACCACAAAACAAAACAGAACAAAACAAAATCAGGCTTGATGCCTAGCTCTAACATTCACCAGCTGTGTGACTTTGATCAAGCTGTCTCAACACTGGGCGTCTTATGTTTCTTACCTGTAAAGTTATGATAATGATAGTACTCCCTTTCAGAGGCAGACTAACCAAGTGGCTAACAGAGAATCCTTCTAAGACCCTGTACCCAATTATATATTCATAATTTTATATTATTTTTTAGCTTCCCATACTAAAATCTTCAGGCCCCAGAAAAATCTGGATCCTCTTTTGCTCAGTACCTTGGGCAGTTCTGGTATTATTATTGTTTTCTATATTACTATTATCTTTCAGGATTAGATAGTATTATGCATTATGTCTGGATCAAAATAGGTGCTTATTTAAAGGTAGCTTTAATAATAATGTTAGCAGTTGTTATTGTTGTTATTCTGTAAAGATAAGGTCATCTCATCCACCTTGATTGTACAATTTTTGCATGTGCAACTTATGATACTTAAATTCTTATTTAACTGAAGGAAGTTCCTTGTCCAGTTAGTTCTTATTTGCAAAAATACCCTTTTGATGTACCAGTATATATTTTGTTGGTTAATAAAAATAATAATGGTTACTTTAACTGTCACTATTGCTAGCACTGATTGGGTGCTTATTTGGTGTAAAGTACTTCATAAGTGTTACCTCTAATAATAGTAGGTAATACTAGTAATAGTAGCTCATGCTATGTTTGGAATTATATAGTTTTTTAATCTTCATGATTTCTATGAAATTAACAATGGGATGCAATGAGGCATAGATAAATTATAAAACATGCTCAAAGTTCTATAACTTGAAGAGGTAGAACTAGGATATTAGGCAGGTATATCTGACTATAGGGCCTATATTGTTAAAACACTAATTATAATGGCTCTTCCTATTTATAGAGAACCTAAAAGTATAACTATGTCAGACAGAAGCACTTATTTACTTTAGTTTTGAAACGTCCATTATTTTTTGCTATTTTGCCTGTTCACTATTCATTTCCCCCTTCTTCAGCAGCCCTGATTTCCTTTACAGGTGTTACTTCATTCTCACTTTGGATGGTCTCAGTGGAACTGTTGATCAAGATGTTCTACCTTCCTCTAGGGTCCATGTTAGAACTTCACAAGGCAGAAAGTGGGAACTTTCTCATTGGAAAGACTCTCTATCCAGTTGAGTCTAAACCTTGGCCTTAAACTTATCAATGAACAGTTTGGCCATGGAGATTAGATTTGCAAACCCAGGACTGATTGGATATTTGACAATCACAAAGCAAGTCTTTTAACAGCTTTCAGTGTGCGTGAATGATAATAACTATAAAAGACTGTAAACATAATTTATCTGTGGTGTTCAAAGTAGTGGAAAGTGAGACTCATACGACAACACTTTCTGTTAAAATATTACTACTTTAAAAGGTTAATAATCTCTTCTGGATGAATGAAAAATGTCATGGTTTTCCCCTACAATCAAAAAACTCTAGAATAAGTTCCAATTAGAAAGTAAAAGCCATCTTATACTGAAGTGAAGGTTGTCTTCTATGATGTCACACTGTTTATTGAATCAGTGCCATGTTTAGGGATATACAAGTTCCTGAGAGTCGTCACATTGTTAATATAGTACACAGCACCAAAACTATACAATAATCTCTGACAGATAGTATAAACCACTGGAAACATGTAGAATAAACAAGAAAATTCTGCTAAGTAATCATAGAGAATTCTTATGTAATGTCTGTCTAATGCTAATGAGCAGTGAAAGGATCTTTAATGAAACTGTAATGTGTCAGCCTGGTAATTGCTGTGGTCAAATTCTTTAAATCATTGCAAGGCTTCTAAAGGAAGATCCAAATGCCGTTGATTAAAGGAGGCATACTTCAGCAGATCTGCAAGGAGCATCCAGCTGTGTGGCTTTCCATAACCACTGATGAGTTAGCTTCCAGCACATTATGTAAAAGATTTAGATAGAATTTCTGTTAATAAAGGGAATTTTATTTGGTGACATACAGTGCTGATTTATGGAAAGATATTAGCACTTTTCACCCTCTTTTTTTTAACCATCCACAATATGGATTTCTGTAATAATTATTTGCAGAGTATGTACAGCAGAGCAATTTTTTAAAAAAATTTCATGTTCAACAACCAGGTTGCTCTGCAACATCATGTTCTGATGGCTTTTAATGACCTGAAGAATGCTCAGAAGTGACTGATAAGCGAACTGCTTTTGGTAGCCACACCAGTGGCCAATATGCCTGATGGAACAGACCTAGCATGCAAGTGGTAATCTCCTAATGAAGGCTTTTAAGGGGAAGAAGAGAATCTACTTCATGTGTGGCCTCAAATTTCCTGGAACTCTAGAGAGTACTCTCTGCTTCTGGTAAATGGCATTTTAGAAATGGTATTGGAGATATGAGACACAATAGACAGAATGGAAATCAAGTGCAAAATCAGAGAATTAAAAATATCTTATCTTTAAATTTGCCTAAAAATATGTTGTAATGTATATTTATTCATCTTATTTGTGCCTTTTCTCTATCATATATGAGTATATGAGCCATATACTAATGGGAATATAATTAATTTTGGTTTGTATAATAAACTAATGGATCAAATTTGTAGATTATCCATATTTTTGAGCATGATAATAAATGGTATGAAAATATTAATTCCCTAAGATAACACTATATATTTCTGTATCAATATGTGTATTAATATCACTATCTATGTTAATATTAAATTATATTATTTCTCTGAATATATTACAAAAAAGAATAGGTGTTTACAATTTGAAAATCATATTTTGTTTTTATTAATTTCTTGGATAAGGATTTATTTTGTGAGTAAATATTATACAGAAAATTATTCAAGACACATTTTTATATTATATTATCCATTAATAATTAATAATATAGTAATTATGTTCTTAGCATCTCCAGTTGCTCTGGTATCCATGTACATATAAGACAGCACTTAGATTTGTGGATGAACTTTAAATTTTTGTTTGTCACAGGTCCTTGAAGAACTCTCCCTTTTATAAATATTGTTTCAGTGTTAAGGTTTCTCAGTATGTAAGTGGTTTAAAGAGAAAAATAAAGAATGTCTTGTAACTCCTGTGAGAGGATAAACATAGCCTGAATGAATGATTATGAAAAGTTGTTTTCTGGAAATCACAGGTATGAGCTAAGAGGACTAAGTTATAATATTGTGTTAGAGATTTTTAATTTAGTCAGTAAATTCTGGCCAAATAGTCCTTGGAAGTTACATGATTCAGAATTTAATTCTTTAATATTATAGACACCTCCAGGGTTACAAAAAAGATTAAGTAACACAAAGGTTATTTACACAATCAGACAGAAAACAAACCTATTTCTCTAAAGTTAAGTGGTCTAAAAGAAACTTGGTATATTTATATCTTACCAGCTAGCAACCTATCGATATCTCAAAAAATAAGATTAAAAAAAGACTAGCTATATTTTATGAGTTATTGTTATACCAAAGTGAGAACAGAAATTTCTGAATATTGTGAGACAGCAGTCAGAAGCTGAAAGGTTTCAGCAGTATTTATTCATACACAACAACCATAATACTTAATCTAAGAGTAATAACTCTTTTATTACTAAGATCCTTGTAGCTTCCTGATGCAACTTATCAGAGTAGATGAATTATCCTCCAGTTTTCAATTGTGGTAAACACAAAGGCAGTACCACATCAGTAAGAATAATGACTGTTAGGGGAGTAATATAATAAGCCAATGGAATACTTGTAAGAATGGAAAAGTCAAGAGTAGCCCTCATGTTAATAATGAATGATTACTACTTCCATTTTTCTTCTCCCTTGTCAGGTATTCTTAATTTAGGACAATTATTCTTCTTTTCTAAACACAAAATAGAACTTAAAAAATTGTTCGTTTGTGTATTTGGCAATATCCTTAAATTAAAATGGCAAAAATACTGGTTTTCAAACTTTTAGCAGACATTTTGGGAACAGCCAACAACAAATTTTACTTTGGGAAACAAGTGAACTCATAAAACTATGTAGGTAAGTTGGGAAACTATTTGATTGCTTTGTGAATTTTTTTATCTGAGATCATCGAATGAAAGTACCTTGGACTTTTTAAGGCTGTGATGTCACAGAGCCTGTCTGGTTTCTCTCATAATTTACTCCTCAGCATCTTACATAGTCCCTAGCACATACAATGGCACTCAGTGAGCACTTAATGTCTGTTGTTGTCATCACTGTCATTGTTACTCTCCACAAATATAAAAGAAAAAATTTCAATAACTGAAGAGATACTTTTCTGTTGTAATATTTCCTTTTTCCCACTCCAACTGCTAGAACTTTCTAATATTCTTAGAAACATCATTTGGAGAAGAAGAAAAGCTATTTTATTTTTCCAGTTAATTTGCTTTTTCCTTTGAACTGCTGGGCAAACACAAGAGAAAATTTGAGTTGTTATTCTCCACAGAGAATCTCTAAATGACTAGAGCAATCCTTAATTTATAATGTAGGTGCAGGTTCTCAGGATACTAGAAAATATGGCCTCATAACTCTGAGCGTATGCAGCAGAATAAGAAGAAAAATGTATTGTTTGAGGGAAAAGTCTTTTTTTTTTTTATATATGTTGGTGGTAGGAGTTTATTAATTTATTTTATTTATTTTTGCTGTGTTGGGTCTCCGTTTCTGTGCGAGGGCTTTCTCTGTTTGTGGCAAGCGGGGGCCACTCTTCATCGCAGTGCGCAGGCCTCTCACTGTTGCGGCCTCTCTTGGTGCGGAGCACGGGCTCCAGACGTGCAGGCTCAGTCATTGTGGCTCACGGGCCCAGTTGCTCCGCGGCATGTGGGATCCTCCCAGACCAGGGCTTGAACCCGTGTCCCCTGCATTAGCAAGCAGATTCTCAACCACTGCACCACCAGGGAAGCCCTCTTTTTTTTTTTTTGTCGAACAGTGCAATTGTTTTCAAAGCTCAGTCAAAAACACACAATATTGAGTAATGTACATCTATGGTGACAACCTCTGAGAATACAACATTTTACTAAAATTGCTGAGATAAAATGAAAATTTCTATATTATAATATTTGTGATTTGGGAAAACTGCCAGAGATTTATGATTTGGTCATGGGAATATAGCAAATGGAAATTTAATAAAAGCAAAACTTTTACAAGTTGAAGAACTAATCAGCTACAAAGAGCTTTTTTTCTTCTTTTTCTAGCTTAGCTATTTATTGACTAATCACTGACTAATATTCTATCAGATATTAATATATTCTGTTATCTAATAAAGATACTTTGCCATTAAAAGTGGTTGAATAAGGCCTAAATTGTTATGTGTTTAAGATCATAGGCATTAATTATAAGGACTAATTGTTAGTATATGGATTCTTTTCTTTCTATGCTCTAGTTCCCCATGTTACTCTTTGTTGGAATATTAAGTGAAATAGACTATATTGATTAAATCAGGAAGGATAGCTGTTTGAAGCAAAGACTGCCTTGCCAAAGTATATAGTTATTAACCAAGCATAACAAAGATAACTGAACGGTCCAAGTGATCAGAACAGCAAAAATAAAGGCAATAAAGTGTGAAATTAAAAGTTAAGCTGAGTAGCTAAGATGGGCAGAAATGGACTTTTTAAATCAGAAGTGAAACCAATTAAGACCATCTCTTTGCTGACAATAAACACTTTTTGCATGCTGCTGGACTATCCCCCTAAAACCTGAGGGTACAATTGTGATATCTTTGCATCTGTTCCGGGAGAAAACAATCCAAAGCAAAGGGTTTTACAGTATAACGTAAATCATAGTTTCCTCCATTTTAAGGCGGAGTAAACTCGCACAAAGTTGCCACCAAATCCTGAAGGGGGGGCAAGAGTGGACACCCACGCCTCTGTGCTTAGATGTGTTGGAGTCACACAGGCATGGGTACCAGGAGGGCAGAGTTGGAAGAACAAGTGATAGGAACATAACACAAACATGTTGGAATAGGTGTAGCTGCCAACCTTCTGTGAGACTTCTGTCATTCAGGTGTGATAGTCCACTTCCCGTGGGAATTCTATCTTTCATGTGGCATGTGATTCCAATGGTACTCTGTTTTTCTGATTATGAAATGACAGTGATGGAGATCATTAGTTGATTTTACATAAACCATTGGTGACTAAGGAGTGAACATAGTAGCGCATAGTGATTATAAGCAGAATAACTAGATGGGTTTCCTTATTAATTACTATTTTGAGTCTCCTTTTCCCTCTAATGGAAAGTAAGGTTCATAATGCCTATCTCTTAGGGTTCTGTGTGGGTTAAATAAAATGAGATAACAAATGAAATATTCTTTACTGTGTCTGGCCTTTGGGGGCCTTTGTTAAAATACACATGTGCTTGGGATTCACTAGATCTGGTTGCACTGTGGGTTGAGACTATTCACATGTGTTTTGAAAGAGGTTCCTAGGAGATTTTGAGTATAAGTATAATGAAGAAAAGCATAAAGGAGAGGCGGGTCATAAATGTAAACTCTTTTCACATGTCCTTTAGAAGGTACATTATTAGGACTTTCACATACCAAAGGAAACATTGATTTTGATCATAGAGCCTTTATATTTGAAGCCATTTCATTTCCTTGTAAGCTGTTGCTGGCATAGCAGCAATCCTTCTGACTTTGTAGCATTGCTCTACAGTACTCTGAATTAACCACCATCTATCAACGTGATGGTTATTGGTTTTAACTATTGGCCATTCTGCCACTACCTAATTTTAGTCTTGACTCTTAATTCCTTCTGTGCCCTTTAGCATTCACCTAGTAGAAGAATGAATTCTGTAAAACCCTACCACAAATTAATGAGTTATGCAACTCCTGATTAATGATCAACAGCAATAGCTAGATCTGCAAAGAATTCCAACTTTAAAATTTATGGACTAATGAGTATTGCTTAAATATTAAATCACAATGTTATTTAAAGAAATAGAATTGCTGAGTACATAGTACATTTTAGAAGTAATACAAACAGTAAAAATATGCCTACAAACAGCTTAAGGAAAAGATAGAAGAAATTAAGAGGTGAGTTTTTAAGAGAAAAAGTGGTACAGTTTAGTTTTATGGCTCCCCAGTTTTACTTATTAAAATATGAGGAGCTTTATATTTCATTAGTAATATCTGATAACTATGAAGATTATAAATTTCTCTCCAAATGTTGCTTTTAAAAATAACAGTGAATAATATGAAATATGGGGAAGCAGTGGAAGACACAATATGTGATAGCAGTAATGAAGACTGAGTACCTCAGTAAGGTATATGCTCTGAAAACAAAAGTTACAAACGTTACCTATTCCTATTATAACTATACAAATTATTTTGATTTTTGGTAACAATAATAAAATAACACATTCAGGGTATAATTATTGCGTTTATGACATATTTATATTTAGGAATTTTTCTTCTTACATCAATTGAGTTATAATTAGTAGTTCAATATTGCTCCAAAATTTTAAGTTCACTAAATTGATGTTATTAATGTAAAGACATCACTTTAGTACTTACTGTTAAGTTCTTAGAGTGTGGTTATTGAATGAATACAGGGACTGTCATTTCAGTGTTAATGCAAATTCTGAGAATTGTCCCCATAATTACAGGCTGGCCCTGATTGCATTACATTCTATAACGAACCTCTATCCTTCTAGACTTTGATAGATAATGCCAAGTGGCAATTTCCAGTTTCAATGTCAACAAGAAGAGCCAATGTGCCAGGTGCAAGCCGAGATGATTTTTCAATACATAATAATTTGGATGCCAATGTCAGTGCTTTGCTTCCTCTGGGTCAGCTCATCTTTCTGACATTGAGCTGTTACTGGCTCAGTGCTCTGGTGTTATGAGGTCAAAATAAATGGAAGTCATTGTGGGTGATTCTTGCTACACAGATATCTTTGTGCAAAAAGTTGTTAATTTTATTGCTGCTTAGTACCTTCCTTTTCAAAGTCAGAATCATGACCTCTTGGAGTTTTCATAGGCTGAATGACTGGATTTACAGCATCTCTGAATATAATAGATCTACTTATAAAGTGAGGAATCATAAAACTTTAGAGTTGAACTAGACAACTGGTCCAAAGTTAAATGAAGTGTGTTCCTCAGAACTGCAGTTCTATAGGATGTTAATAGCTGTTACATGTCAGTGGCATTTGTAATTTCTTGACCATCTGCAATCCAAGTTCCTTTCACAATAATCTCCTAAATTCTTTTCAGTAAATTACCTACTTTCAGGGGGCATAAGCCTAAACTCCCTGGAAAACAGAGCCTGAGGCAAACTTTCATGCTACTGTATTATTGGTGAATGTCATTCAAATGAAGAAAACACAGGGGGAAAAGAAATGAGGCAGAGAATGAGGAAAAGCAAATACAAGCATTTCCAACTCCCAAGAAAACCCAGATGTTGGTTCAGTCATGAAGAATATCTCCAAAGAGGCAGTTTAAAACTACTGCTCATTGAACAGTCCTATTTCTTGTTCCCCATTAGATAAAGTCCATCCTATATAGTGTTATGTCCTTCACACTTCCGAATTGTGTTGACTATCTCCTCTTGATAGCACCTGGGGAAAGACAGAGTCTACATTGGTTTGGTCTCCTTGGCACGGGAGTTTCTATAACTCTTTCAGTGATGCTTTTAATGGAGGCCATGGGAGCCTGTTCCTCACCCCCAGCACAGACTGAGACAATGGTATGTGTTATAAGATTGTGGCTTTATGACTGTGGGGACTGTAGAACTACTGTGTGAGGCTATCAACTGGGGAAATAGGTCAATGGGGAGAAGCCCTAAAGGCAGGTGGTGCTGAGCTATTCTGTAGAAGGCATAAACCAGGTACATATGCAGGATGCATAGTTTTGAAGAGGAGGGGAAACTTCTGTGGTCAAAGGGACCCTATCATCCCATCCCCTCCTTCAGCCAGAAATAGGAAAATAAATGATGCATTTATTCACCTATCCAGATTTGCAAAAAGGTTTTCAAAAACCGTATCAAAACCCTTGGGTTCTTAAACATTTGATGATATAAAAGCTAAGCTGAAATGGCTTTCATGATAGAATTATAAATTTGCTGTGAGGGGATCATGTTTCCCCCTTACCTCAGATATAATGATAAAAACATATAAGACTACTTGGAGAATTTGATAGGTGTTGCTAAAGTCTCTAAGTTTGAGGAACAAATGAACTTGTATTAGGAAAAAGAAAAAAGAAAAAGAAAAGAGTTTGTGACAGCAAAGTAGTGGTCTGGGGTGTTTTGGAAAAGGACTCCTACTAATGGCTGGTCAAAGGGCTGGGTGTATCATGGACTATTAGAGCAGGAGAGAGAAGGGCCTAATTAAGAGAGTCTATTTGGACCATAAGCTGAAGGAGTCATAAATGTCCAATGTATCTCTTTTACATTGGAACTGCGGATGAGAGAACTTCACTTAAGAAAGACCGCATTGGGACTTCCCTGGTGGTCCAGTGGTCCAATGCAGGGGGCAAGGGTTCGATCCCTGGTTGGGGAACTAAGATCCCATATGCCTACCAGTGCGGCCAAAAAAAAAAGATCTCATTATCATTTACATCTTCTCCCCGATATCTCTCCAACTCTGGAGTTGTTAGATGAGAAGCTGATCTAGCTGGAATATGGAAGAATTTCAACTCTGAAGTTATTTGAGAGTTTTAATTATTATACCTGTTTGGGTACATTAACTATAGAGCAAGACTGTTTCAGCAGTAAACTGAGCAGGGAAGTTTTGTTAACTAAGAGTTAACAGCTGGGTGTTCTGGCCAAATTTTAACCCGGACAGAGACAAAATGGTCTCATGTAGTAAGTTTTCAGGGGCAGTCGTAAGTAAAAAACCCAAGGTTGTTTTATATTGTTTTCTGATTGTTTCCTATGACTCCTGTTCTCTCAATGTGCTGGTAAAGTAATATTCATTTTCTTCTTTCCTATTTGCAGAAATCAGTTAAGGAGTTTTCTTCATTGTTATCTTTTAATAGTAAACTATCATTCCCATCATGGGCTACTTTTTCATGCTTTTTCCTCCAATATTTCTGTTAAAGTCTCTTCTAAAATATCTGGTTTTGATTACAGTATAATTTATTATTTATTGTAGAGGAAGTTTAAAAATAAAGTCAAAGAAAAGTATGTAAAAAGTAAACCAGAAATGTACTATACAGGGAGAATCAATGTTATCATCTTGTTTTGTATACACAATATGAATATTTCATACTCACAATATTTTTAACCTGATTTTAAACATCACTTGTAGTCATTCCCCCTACCATCAGTTTTAAAAGTTCTATTGTATTTCACTGTGTGGACATCTCAGTTTACTTAATATTTCCATATTTGGGGGCATCTAAGTTGCTTCCATTAAAAAAAAATAACACTTAAATGAATATTCTTGGGGAGAAAGTTTACTTTGATTTCTGCAGTAATACTTTTCCAAAATTCATATATATTTTTTACCTGTATTTGATGCTTATATTTTTTGTTTTATCCTTTGTTCATATCCTTGTGGCATATTCTCTGACTGGACCATCAGTTCAATATTTTTGTCCTTACTCATTCTTGGATAAAGAAAACTGTATCTGATATGGATAGAACTGTGCTGAGCCCTCTAAACCATTTACTTGAACATTTGGAATCACCTTAGGTCTTAAGCTTACTCTTTTTCCTATAATCCAGCAAGAGTACTACAAGGAAGAAGCTGGGTGTGGAGTATTCCTAAAAGAAAACTTTGATCTATTTTTTGTCTCTGAACTTTAGTATTATGGGCTGAAGGTCTAGAACTAACTTGGCCTTTCCTTTCCTCGAGATACGTGTTTATGGCCTCTTTCTTACTCTACTATTAATAACAAAAATGAAATCAATTCAATATTCTAGGTATCTATCCAAAAGTAGCAATAAGAATCTCAAATAATGATTCAATTGTTTGCTTTTCTGATATCAAGCTTTCGAATATTTAGAAATAACATTTCAAAATTTGTTTTTTAATTTTTCCTTCTTGCCAGTGCATATTATTTTCAAATATGCCATTTTAAATTAGGCTATCTGTTCTTAAACTAATAATGTACCTTAAATAATTTTGATGAAAGCTTTTTATATTTAAAATATAATGTGGTAATTATTTATATTAATTGCATCATAATCTAGCTTTGTTTCTCATTTCTCTATCCCAAAGATAGTTCTTTACTAATACATTGTGAATTATATAGTTGTCCTTTAGTCTTAATAACCATATAATTCTGAATGCTTGTTAACCATAGACCTCAATTACACATATAATGTCTGAATTCAGTTCGCACAAATCATGATTGCAAATTGTTTCTTCATAGGGGAGACTCTGATCTCTGTACTTCATACACAGACACTATATATGGATTATGTGGCACGATTCATAGACAAAATTTTGGTTTAAATTAATGAATTATATTTACAATACAAATATATATTATATTTATAATATATTTATATTTAATCAATATTTTCCAAAAAGAGGCTTTCTTGAAAGCAGAAAATAACAAATTTCAGCAACTTGTTTAGATGAGAGCAAATTAAATCAAATGTATCAAATAAATGCATGACGATAAAACATTATTGTTAACTTAAGTATCACACATAAAGACATATTTTTACTAGAATTTTACAGACCTACAATTTAGTAATTTGATTTTGTATAAGGTATCACTGGTATTATCATCTGAACCAGTCATATGATAGAAAAATAGTGTCTTTAAATATAAATCATGTTCTTATAATTTTATCTCTTTCTGATGAAAGACGGAAGGAATGCTAACCCTGAGAAAATTAATATTCAAGAGTAAAGAAGATTTACAGTTACATTTTAACATAGAAAGTAATAGAAATCTTTCCGAGTTTCAGAGACAGAAAAATTATCTTTAATAAATAGAAGATATAAAAAAAACATGGATGGCTTCATTGAAGCAAATGCTAGATGACTTAAAGAGATATAATGAGCTAAATCTTTATAAGGTAAAAGGTACAAATTTTTAAAAAAATGGTATTATCCAGATATTGAAAAAAAATATGTTCTGTCTTTGCTTTAAATAAAGGTTACATAAAGTAGCAACATATAATGTAATATGAAAAAGAATATGGAAAACATACATAAAGCTAAGATAATTAACACAAGTCAACAGTATACTTAGTCATTGAAATATACATTAATTTTAAAAGGTGTTTAACTTTGATTTGTAGATAAACAGTTAATGACAGAGCTAAATAATTAACATCAGAAAATCTTTATATTGTATTTCTAGGATATTACAACTGTTTTCTTTGCATGATATGTAGAATATCTATTTCATAAATGAGTTACACCTTTCAGACCCCAGGAAGTTCACATTTATGTTGCAAGGCATCAAGATGCAATGGAGATGGACTGTGATTCAGAAGTCTTGGGTTTTATTGCTGATTTTGTAACTAATTCACTATGTAAAACAAAACAACAGGAACAAAAACAGCAACAAAAAACCTACCATGAGTTCTCTATTTCTGATGTCTTACCTTCTACCTATTAGTTTGCACAATTATAATACTGGTATTATATACATATATGTATTGTAAGCATGATAAGATAATGTTAGTATTCATTACCATAAATATGTGAGATAAGTTTCAGTTACAGGTAGGTTGCAGACACTATATTCTGGGGGCTCCTGAATGTCTGGTTTTTGACCCCCGGCTAAGGTAAGGGCAGTAGAATTTATGAAGATTTATTTAAACTTCTAAACTACCCCTAGAAATCCCCCAAACTTAGTTTCTTTACTGATGGTTTGCAACCAGCCTAACCAGTTAAGTCAGTCTGGCTTATTATGCAGCCAGAGAGGCATAAAAGCCCTGCTCAGGACTTTTGCTTTGAGGTCTCCCAAAGTTAACAGTCTTTGCACAGATCTTGCTGGTTTAAGCTGGAGACAGAACAAGGTCAGCATGTGTGAATTAAGACTCCTGAGGAGCTTTCTCATGGGATGTTTTGTGGAACCTCAATGTTTGCCTGTATTGTCTCTTTCATTTGCTTTTAAATAAAGACCTACATAAGTATGCTGTGTGGAATATGGTAAGCTTTTCAAATATCTGAAATTGGGAAATCTTTGCAATATGTACTGGGAGACTGAATTAAAGCCCCCTCAGGATATTATCCTTATAGAGGAGAATTGGCCTGAAGAAGACTTAGACCTCATTAATGGTAGATTGTTTTCTTAGCCATTCAGCAAACATATACCATAAAGTACAGAAAGCTGTTTATCAGGTAGATGAAACATTACTGTTAGCACAAAAATATGAAAAAGTTTATGCTGGTATTACTGGATGGTTTAGCTGTATAATTCCATCTAAACCCAAACATTTGGGTATTACAAACATTTGGAATCTGTATGTAACTTCTGATTATCTGACTATATGATGTTGTAAGGCAAGTACTGTTGACAAACTAAGAATGAGCATTTTGTCACAAGAAGGCTTTAACTATCAGTTGGCAGGTTGACTATACTGTAAGAATTAATTTCAGGAGGTCTGGAAATAGCCTTAGCTCTCTTAATGAAATAAGAAATATACATGTATGACACTGCCCTCTGGTCAAGGTACGAACATATTGATTAACAGTGTTGCTTTGGGGCTTCTCTGGGGCGTAGTGGTTAAGAATCTGCCTGCCAATGCAGGGGACACGGCTTCAAGCCCTGGTCCAGGAAGATCCCGCATGCCGCAGAACAACTAATCCCGTGTACCACAACTACTGAGCTTGCACTCTAGAGCCTGTGAGCCACAACTACTGAGCCCACGTGCCACAACTACTGAAGCCCGCGTGCCTAGAGCCCTTGCTCCGCAACAAGAGAAACCACTGCAGTAAGAAGCCCACGCACCGCAACGAAGAGTAGCCCCCGCTTGCTGCAACTAGAGAAAGTCCGCGCACAGCAACAAAGACCTAACACAGCCAAAAATAAATAAATAAATAAAACTTAAAAAAAAAATAGTGTTGCTTTGTGACCTGGAACTGAGGAGATTTGTGGGGTTTGTACTAGCTCGTCAGCTTTGTTTATTGATTACAGTGAGACTGATGATTTGAATTTGGGCTCAATGAGATTCCTGGAGGGCTCCGCTGTTGAAGCTGGCAGGAATATGCTACCTGACCAGCACTTGCTAGTATGTGTCAGGCTTCCTGGTTTTGAGGCACTTTGTACATAACTTCTCTCTGTTGCCTGATGATGGTTTCCTTTTGCTGTAATGCTCTATATACATGAAGCATACATCTAGCATTTATTGTAGAACTTTCTTCATGCCAAATTGATAGGGGTAAAATAGAATAATCAGATAGTTAGTTTAGATCCCACTAGGGGATTGTAGATAGATTGGAAATTTTAGGGGGCTTTGGGAGACCGCAGTAAGTTAATGATCACTCAAGAAAGTAATGGAAAAATCCTGAAACAATATGGGCTTGCTTGACTCATAAAGCAGAGTGAGTCGCTTAGCATCAAAGCCAGACTGGCTTGCCTAACAACAAAACCAAGCTAATTTGCTTAGTAACAAAACCATGCAATGGAGGCATGAGGCATGCTTCAAGATAATAAAATAATAGTGGAAAATAAGGCCTACAACCTTCCCAGTGATGTCAACAAGTTAATGACCCCTAGGACATGCTCTCTGCACACACAAAAAAACAATTTATGGAAAGGTGACATTTCAAAATGAAAGACTCATTGTACTGAGACCTGAAATAATTTTTCCATAGTGCCATGACAGTCCCAGATGCACCATATAGGATCAAACACTCCCCTTCCCAAGACACAGGAGGAGTTAATGATGGAAGACTAGAAGAATGAGGAAGAAGGTGGTCTTCTCTCCCTCTCCTCTTTTCCTTTGATTATAAAAATATAACCCGCTAAGTACTCGGGGCAGCGCTACACTCACCTGCCTACTTATAAGCTTCACAAGCGTCCTATTCTAATAAATCGCATTGCCTCTTGATGAACTTTTTCTGCACTGAGACATAAAAAACCAGAGCTCCTTGGAGCCCCTGAAATGCCACCTAGCAGTTTCAAAATTCCTACTGACTTGGACCCCTTTGTTGCTGCTTTTCTAGACCTGTGGATCCATCTAATCTTGCAAGCTTAACTTTTCGTAGATGAACTTTACTAGAGCACATCCTATGAAGAACAAAACCATATTTCTCATAAAACTAGTAAGAATAGAAAAAACAAAACTAAGCAAAAAACTTTGCTCCACTACTGTGCAGCCCATAACTTCTTAAAGGTGCCAGAATTAATCACCTTTGCTATGCTAAGACATCTATATTAATAATGGAAGCCAGAACCTACAGACTTCTGATTGGAGAGCTATGTTAATTTGGAATTTTGGATCATATAACCTTAAAAATGGAAGAGCCAACTGTATTGATTCCTAAAATAGCTCTTATAGCGAATTCAACAGGATATATTCAGTCTAAGAGTTTGTACCTTTGAATTGCCACTACAAGAAAAGAGGGACTTCACAAAACTTTATCAAAAAGCTCTAATAATTGTTTGGCCTATTAATGAATAGGGAACATATTTAGTGCTGTAAAATTGGTTCAAATCTGCTAAATTTAACTTTATACCTGATTTATATTTAATTTAAATAGGTCTGTGCCACCTTGTATGCATCATCATCCATGTAAATAAGCTTTAAAACTGTTTTCATATCCTTAAAATATAGTAAATTTAAATTGATCACAATAAATATATATGAGAATAAGAATATCTAAAAATAATTTGGAGAGTAAATTAATATAAATTTATTCAGAACAAAGGAGAGATGTTTAAATTATTGCTAACATTCTTTTTTTCTTTTTTTTTTTGGTACACGGGCTTCTCACTGTTGTGGACTCGTCTGTTATGGAGCACAGGCTCCAGACGCGCAGGCTCAGTGGCCATAGCTCACGGACCCAGCCGCTCCGTGGCATGTGGGATCTTCCCGGACTGGGGCACGAACCTGTGTCCCCTGCATCGGCAGGCGGGCTCTCAACCACTGCGCCACAGGGAAGCCCTGCTAACATTCTTAAACAGAATAAAATAAGAAATATGTTTTGAGTATTGAGCAATTAGTTGCAAAACATGCTTAATATCCACCTATAAATGGTTTATTTTCTTTGCAATCATTTTCTATTAGTTAAACCTTTTAGTAGTTTGATTAAAAAAGCAAAGGAATCGATCAAATTCTTTTTAAAATTGCGTAATTTAAAATGCATTTCTTTGATCAAATTTAGAGATGCGTATCAAGTGTAAAAGGCTCTTATTGAGGTTTTCAAAGGGAATTGATTCAGGGAATGAGGATTACAAAATTGTTAACTTTATTTCATGTCATTCTTATGAACTAAGTTATCTTTTGTAAATTTCCATATTTTCCTACATTCCTCAGGCTATTCCAGTTTCCAAATTTTTAGTAAAATGAGACTTTTAAGGACAAATATCTTTACAGTCTTGTTAACTCTTCTTAAACACTCCCTACAAAGCATATAGATTATGGCTTCCTTATTGAAAGTTCTAGTGTTGCATACCCAAAGCATATGAAGCACTTTTTAAAGAAATAGAAGAAGAAATGGAAATAGAAAACAAGTGAGTATACGTTAAACTAAGATTATGAGAGAATTTTTGAAATTATAGATGACAATACAGCAAATTCTATTTTAAAAAAGTAGAATACTGCTATATTTGAATGTCAAATTTATTTCTCCTAAAACTTCCATGTATATTAATACCTATTGCAAAACCCAAATAGTCTGAATTACATAGTGCACAAACAAGACCAAGAATCTTCTAAAAGAGAAGGCATTTTTTTTTTGCCTTTGCAGGTCACAAACTGAACACTGTGGATTGGACTTCCATTTGATTCCTCTAAGAAAGAGGCCCAGACTAGCTCTTTCCTGATAACACTTGCAGGCTAAAGGGAGATCTACTCACCCTCACAGACAAGCAGAATTCTGAATGGCAATAAATGCATTCCCCTTCTTCCTATATACCTTGCTAAAGTGTTTGGATGAGGAATAACTGCATTTACTTCTTCTTCCCTTCCCTCCTCCTCCATCTTCTCCTCCTCTTCTATTTTTCTTCCTCCTCCTCCTTCTACTTCTTATTGTTATTGGATATAATTAACCATAACTCAATATTATACTTATTGGTTATTACTGTATTAAATCAGTTCTGACCAATAGATCACTATTGATTCACAAACTAAAGAACTTGTCATCATGTTGCCTGCTATAAATACTGGAGCTACCAAATTATCATTAAAGAATTCAACTTTAGCAGTTGAAAGAAATTTGGAGGTTATATGCAAACAATGGGCACTTATCCATCACTATCTACATGACAAGGAGTAGAGCCTTTCATCTATTTCAGTGTATATGCTCTAGGCTCTGTAATAATTTTCTGTGATTTCTCTTTAAGAGCCTTCCTTAAGATTCTTTATAACTTGATTACACCTGGATGAACACCTTGGTGTGAGATAAGAAGTACTGAACAAGAACAGAAGAAATTTGAGGACATTGTTGGTTGGCTCTAAGTTCTGTCTGGCATACTGCAGTTTTTATAAATTTATTAAATTTTAAAGATTTTAAGTCATTTTTCAAAAATTCCACTCCTGCATTAAAAATGAAACAAAACAAAATAAACAACCCCCCCCCCATATTTCAAATAGAATTGCATACACATAATAGGTATACACAAGGTCAAGGGTGGTGGAAGACCAAATCTGAAGATCCAAGATAACATTGAGAAGAGAAAAATAATTATAAATGCTTTGGTTTTCATTTAGCCATACATGTTCTAATTGCCTAAATTCAATTTTTTCCTCAAATCTGGTTTTGTAATTTAGTATAAATAAATGTAGTATAAATAAAATGAACTATACAGCTATAATTAGATGGAAACTGGTGTTCTCTCCACCACAAGTTTCTATCAATGATCTTGTATGAAAGATTTTCTTGTATGAAAGATCCCTCATAATTTAAATAAAAGTTTCAGTATCATTTATAGCAGTAGTCTGAGCATTCACTAAAATCAGAAGTATATTAAATCAGTGATTATGAATATAAACTATTTTAAGTAAAATAATTAATATAAATAATGTTCCAATAAAGACAACCTTTCAAATTTACAATTCATAAAATTCAAATTTTATACAAAGAACTGTGTTTATCATCTATATTAATATGAAGCTGAGAGGCAGTTATTGCAAATAACCCGGCATACTCAGAATATCTTTCCTTGATTTTGAAAAAGGCTATAATTGAATTGCTCTTGAAATATAATTGTGATACAAGGCATTTTTCTATATGCATAAGAAGTTGACTCAGTCAAATCATTTATACTTAGCTATATAGTCATGAGTAACTTGCAGCTGACTGTGGATTTTACATTACAATCAGTAAGGACACATTTTCAAAGCCCTCAAGAGGAAATACTCATGATACATCATATTTTCAACTGGGATATCTTCAAATACATAGTTAAGTGAACATTAAGCTTTCATCATGTTTCCAAATCCATATTTAAGAAAAAAATAAAGCTTTCATCACATAAGTATTGCATGTTGTACCTTTTAATGTGTCTCACAACAAAGAGGATGATATTACTGAAAAAGGGAAGATTGAAGAGTATTAAAAGAAACAAAGTTCATATTAATATGATTTAAACATTATAACCCATAGAGACAAGAATAAGTCCTATTTAAAATACATATGTATATATCTTTATTATATCTGTATAGATTCTTGATTTCCTAAAGGTAGCATTCAATAATATATTTCAAGTACTGTTTGGGAAAAATATGCAGTGGTTTTTCTTTTGAAAAAACAGTACTTAAATAAATGTGGTATAATATTTTCCTCTTCATCATAGTTTCTTAGGCTGATTATGATCTAAAGAAATGTTCTAAGTGGGGATTGTGTAGAAGACATAGAGGGGGTTGGAAAGAAAGAGATTTGAAATTCTTATAGAGGTGGAATAAAGATTTTCTGAAACAGAAGACAGATAAACAATGACGGGGGCTTCCCCGGTGGCGCAGTGGTTGAGAGTCTGCCTGCCGATGCAGGGGACACGGTTTCGTGCCCCGGTCCGGGAGGATCCCGCATGCCACGGAGCGGCTGAGCCCGTGGGCCATGGCCGCTGAGCCTGCACGTCCCCAAGATATTTTATCAAGTGGTTTTGTGTTTACTTAACTTCAAAATATTATAGGAATTTCCAGAACTATAGACAATTTTAATGGAAATCCACTAAAGTCAAAAATAATTTACTAAAGTAATTACTAAAATATATTGAGTAATTGTTAAAAGTAAAGTTGACTTAAAGGAAACTTCTAGGTATACTAAAAACATTATTTTAGTCATCATATTGTTGTAGGTCCTATTGGTTTTATTATTCTGAGACTGTAGTATATTTCTTACACAGGGTAAAACAAATGAGTATGTTGGAGTCACTGAGAACAAGGATTTTTAACATCGATAGGAGGAAATACAGAGGTAAGATCAATGAGATTAAGTAAGAATAATTCTGATATTGAATTGGAAGCATCAATATAGTTATCTTAAAACAAAATGTGTACTCTAGTTCTGTCTTTTAAAAAATACTAAAAATAATGACCAACCCAATAACCAATGAGCATTCCTAGTATCAAGATTGTGCTCACTAACTAACATTGCTCACTAAAAGGATACAGAACTCCTTGGAGAAATAGCTAATTCCAGATCTGCAACAGGATGTGGACAAACTGAGCTATTCATGTCAAATGGAATCATAAGGAGGTTATAAATTATTACTGACTCTGTAAAAGGACTCCAGGCTTCCCTGGTGACTCGGTGGTTAAGAATCTGCCTGCCAATGCAGATGACCTGGGTTCGAGCCTTGGTCTGGGAAGATCCCACATGCTGCAGAGCAACTAAGCCCGTGCACCACAACTACTGAGCCTGTGCTCTAGAGCCCGCGAGCCTCAACTACTGAAGTCTGCATGCCACAACTACTGAAGCCCGCGCACCTAGAGCCTGTGCTCTGCAACCAGAGAAGCCACCGCAATGGAGAAGGCTGCACACGGCAACAAAGAGTAGCCCCCGCTCGCCGCAACTAAAAGAAAGCCTACGCGTAGCAACGAAGACCCAACGCAGCCAAAAATAAATAAATGAATAAAATTTTAAAAAGTTCCTTTCCAAATGAAGTTAATAATATTTACGTCAATGCTGCTTCTAGAACACCAAGTTAAAAACAAGATCAAAGCCAACTGTTCACAACAGGTAAAAATCTCCTTGCTGATATCTTTAATAAAAATTAGTATAAATAATTCATAGAATTTGTATCTATGCTATTAATTAGGAGTTGGCAAAATTTTTCTGTGAAGGACAAAGAAGTGAATATTTTAGGCTTTGTTGATATGTGGTCTCTGTCATGACAACTGAACTTTGCTCTTGTAATGCAAAGTAGTCATAGAGAGTACATAAATGAATGTTACAATAAGACTTTATTTACATAAATAGGTGGTGGGCCAGATTTGTCCCTTAAATTCATTCACTTTTTACCAGTTCTATCACCAACAACTTTTTTACAATTTCTAACCCTCTCCCTTCTAGATCACTGCAATAGACACCTCATTTCACTGCAATGTTTTCCTCATGTAATTATGAAATCTCAACCGAAATATATTACATTGTTTTATTTTTGAATGTCCCTGTATTTGACAATTTTTGGTTAACTAATGTCATATATATTCTATGAGGTAGAAACAGAATGAAAGGAGAGAATTAAAACTGTTGTGGTAGGAAATGAAAAGAATGAAAAAATATCAATGCTTAGCTTTTATGACCAATGAAAAAAATGTTTTGGGGGCTTTTTTAAATTCCCTAGTAGTATAATAGTGTAAAGTTGGAAGGACTGTCTAAATTTATTATCCTCTTATTAACAAATTATGGGCCTGGGCTAGTATCCTTGAATATCTGTTTTACTATAAGCAAGAAATAAAGAGAACTCAGGATATCACAGGGGTATTTGGGGGCAATCCTATCCTCAGAAGAAGGAGAAGGGCAAAGGATCCAACAGCAATGCTCTTATTTCTGGACTTCTATGTAAGGAAATTCAATGTGTACATATTTGTGGTTCTGGTGGATGAATATGATGATATTTCTGGGGATTCAGCAGAAACTTCCACAAGGGTAAGAGGAAACATGAGAGCACTGGAACTAGTGACCCAGCTCCCTGGATGAAATCCATGTAAGGCTCCATTTGGCCTTTTGCCATATTCTACAACCATACATATGGGTGGAGGCAGTGGCTACAGAGGAGAATCAGAGGTGACATAATGACCTCCTATGGGTTACACAATTCTGTAGAGTATATAGATGCACTCTCATTTCCTAGGTAGCAATGGTGGGAGGGACGGTTGTTGAGGGATGGAACATGGAGGTGCTAAGAATATCCAAGAATCTAAAGAATGCTGGAATTTGAATAAGGAGCCACCAATGTTCAGCACAGTCTAGCCAGAATTGGATGAGTGGTTTATAGCATAATAAAACCATTTACAACACAGTAGATACTAGGTCAGAAAACTATGGGAAAAACCATTTTGTCAGAGACCAGTGGCAACTCAAGGGTAGTGTGAATGCTTACACCTGGAAACCCTTTGTAGTGAAGCAAAAGAAGGGGAAAGAGAACCAAAGATTGAGCGCTTAATTGAAAGAATCTGTTTTAACTGTTTTAAACTGTTTCATGTTTCTAAAATTCAAAGAAGTGGTAGTACTGTGTAACTTAAACTATTATCATTTTACTGAATTCTTTTCTCTTTTTTTTTTCTAGTAATGCTTTGCTTTTAAGCAGGCAATCTTTTCAAATTACAAAGCTACACGTCACCTCTCCATTGAAAATACTTATGGTACTCCCATTGCTCTTATGACAAATACCAACATTCTTCATATGGCCTGCGTGGTTCCACAAAATTCAATCCCTACTTTTATGTCCAATCTCATATTTCACTGCCATGTATCTTCACTTCAGCCACACTGGCCTGCTCTCTTATCAAGCATTCCATATCTATGCCTGGCATAAGATCTTTGCTCATGATGTACCTTCACACTGAAATGCTCTTCCTTCTTTGCCTGGTTACTCTTTCATCAAATCTTAATCTTAATCAGCTTAATTTCTCTGATACTCAAATTTCATTCATTCTGGTGCCATGATCTTAGCATCTGACATGACCATGTACCATTGTATAACACTTCCATGATTTGTTTTGCTGTATCTGCTGAATACCTGTATTATTTTGTACTTAAAATCTCTTCTTTAAATTTCAAAAGAGACTGTTCAATTATTATACAAAAGAAAATTCACTTTCCATAAATAGATATTTTCAAAATACTTTAAAAATATTACTTGGACATAAAACATTATAGGAAAGTCCATGGAAAGGGCTGAGAAGAAAGTAGCATCAACAAGCCTTTCATAGATTTAGAGACAAAAGCCAAGTAAGTCACCCTAGTCTCCTGGCCCACAAAATTTATTCAAAATACTATATCTCCCTTATGATCTATCCTTTATCCAATGCTGTGCAAATTGGCTTTGCTTAGCTCATATAAAATTTATCACATGCAAATTGTATTAATGTTATCCATTTTCCTTATTTTATTATACTCTATGAATCCAGTGTTACACTTCATCTACCTTTATATTTCATATAGTGATGAAGTAATGCAGATAATAGACACTCGATAGATATTTAATTAAGTTTAAAAAATTAAAATTACTTTTAGTTTCAGGTCTTTTGAAAGGAAAAAGAGAGTCTGCTTAGGATCATAAGAAAACACTCATATGGTAACAGCATCTGTCTCTCATCCTAAATAACCCCCATGTACTACGTGCAGAAAATAGTTAAGCATTTGATAAATACACCCTAAAATGAATTAATGGCAATTCATTCCTCATTTAAATAGAAAATTTATGTAGTGACTGTTAAAGTGACCAAAACAATTTCATGATAATCGTAAGTCATGTCATTCACACCAAGTGCATATTAAAAGGAGAAATGATATTTTGTGGAAGTAATTATAACCGTGACAAAACTGATTCTACTGGTCATTCAAAGTTCAATTTTCTAGGTTTCTTAATTCTAATACCATTATTACTCCAGTGAAAAATTAACTTCTATTTCACACAGAATATGCATAATTTTATTGATCAGGCAAATTTCTTATTTATAATAAAATAAATACATAGCTAGGATACCATTTGGGGAAATTTCACAGTAGATTACTTTGTGAAGAATTAATGGTCTCTCTGTAAAGTCTGATAAATATCAATACCTTGCTCTTAACAGAAGAACCAAAGTATTTTAGTAATATACAGTGCAGTCCACTCACTTTTCTCTCAGTTTTAGCAATAAAAAATGTAAAATAAAATCCACCTTTGATGAAACCACAATATATCAAATGTTGATTCTTAAAATCCACAAACATAATGTGGGTTTTAGGTCATTATAATTAAGCAAAGATCCTCAGAAATAGAGTTTATTAAATATAAACGGCATAGTCTTTCAGGTACCGTTTATGTTTTTCTCTTGCATCATATCAAGTTATATTATTATATATTATTATATAATATATAAATATATATTATATATTAATATGAGCATGTTTAATAAATGCAATGAATTTTTAGAACCTAAGGCTAAAGACCAAAAAGATTAAAAAAATATATTCATGCTTAGTAATAGGAGAAGAAGTAAAATCAAAAAGTAAACACCCATTCTTTCATTTTGTCTGGAAAAAAGCTGATTCTGAAACACTGACTGATTTGATCCAGTTATAACTCCAGAAAGGATCATCCATGTAAACTGTGATTCCTTTTAAAGAAACCTATTTTGAAATCAATTAGTTATTTAAATGATTAAAAAGTAAAATCACCTTAACAATGTAGATTTTCCCTGTAAATTTTAGAATTAAAAAAACTCTTAAACTTCCAGAAAAGTTGTCCATGTAACCAATACAAAGCCTTCATTATTCCCCCTAAACTGTTTGAGACTAAACTGAAGAGGTGAAGCCCTTACAGGCTCTGAATATTTTACTGCAAACAAGGACACTCTCATAAGTAACCATATTACAACCATCAGTAGCATGATACATTACTATTAACTAAAAATCATCCTATTCAGGTTTCACCAAATGTCACAATGTTTTTTATAGCAAAAACTCTAGTTCAGACTCACAAATTCATTTTGCTTTAATTGTCATGTCTCTTCAATCTCTTTTGGTCTCTTGATTCCTCAGTCTTTCCTTGACTCCTTTGACCTTGACACATTTGGAGATTACAAGGCATTTCCTTTGTAGAAGATCCCTCTGTTGGTGTTTGCCTGATTGTTGTCATATTAGTCTAGGTTGTTTATCATGGCAGGAATCTTACAAAAGTAATGCTGTGTTCTCATTGCATCTTATCAGTTGGCACATGATTTAAATTTTTCCTACTATTAATGGTTTGTTTCGATGAGAGCAGGCACTCTTTTACTTTAATTTTGTTGAGGATTTTTGCATCCATAATCATCAGTAATATTGGTCTGTAATTTTCTTTTTTTGTAGTATCTTTATCTGGTTTTGGTGTCAGGGTGATGGTGGCCTCATAGAATGAGTTTGGGAGTCTTCCTTCTTCCGCAATTTTTTGGAAGAGTTTGAGAAGGTTGGTTGTTAGCTCTTCTCTAAATGTTTGATAGAATTCACCTGTGAAGCCATCTGGTCCTGGACTTTTGTTTGTTGGAAGATTTTTTTTTTTTGCTGGCTGCTTGGAGTTTATTTTCTACCCGGTGCAAGGCACAGGTTAGAGGGTGCTGGAAGTCTCTCATGTGGCTTGGATAGTAAAGAGTGGAGTTCTCTAAACTTCCTTTTTGGTGTTTTGCTGTTTTGATGTTAAAAACCCAACTGCTTCTGTTGGCTGCAGCCTGCTCACTCTCAGGGAGAGGAAGAGGGGGCGCTCTGATCAGCCTAGCACCTTGGGAGGAAGCCGGGCAGTTGGTAGTGGCCACTCAGGACGGGGGCCTGTAGTTGGTTTGGCCAGGCTGGCCGCCAGGCTGCTGCTTCCCCATGGCTTCCCGAGCCAGGTCACAGGTGATCATGCCAGTGGAGGCCTGGGCTGGTTCTGAGTGCTCTGGGGACTCCAACACTGTGGCCATGAATGGGAGAGTGGACTTCCCGAAAAAGAAGCTAGCCCACCAGTGTCCCGGGTCAGCTCTGGGGAGACCGGGGTGGCGGGGGATGCCTTCCCCAGGGTACTCAGCACTTCCACAGGAGCTGTTACTGGAAGTGGAGCCCAGGCGGTGCTGGTAGTAGTTGTGGGTGGCCATGCATGAGCTGCTGGAGGGGATGGCTGCCATGCTCTTGCTTGTGGGCTGGTAGAAACCTTGGCGGTGACCCCTCATGGGCCTCGGTGCTTGATCACAAATGGCGGGGACTGGGGTGCTAGGCCACTGAGCCCATCTGCGCAGAAGACTGTGGCCGACGGCTCCACGACCCAGATGCGCAGGGGCCTGTTGGAAGATTTTTTTTTTTTGGAAGATTTTTAATCACAGTTTCAATTTCATTACTTGTGATTGGTCT
Organism: Neophocaena asiaeorientalis asiaeorientalis; assembly: GCF_003031525.2. Taxonomy (NCBI): domain Eukaryota; kingdom Metazoa; phylum Chordata; class Mammalia; order Artiodactyla; family Phocoenidae; genus Neophocaena; species Neophocaena asiaeorientalis. Next base: position 707,224 of record NW_020173273.1, read on the forward strand.
GTTCATATTTTCTATTTCTTCCTGGTTCAGTCTTGGAAGGTTATACCTTTCTAAGAATTTGTCCATTTCTTCCAGGTTGTCCATTTTATTGGCATAGAGTTGCTTGTAGTAGTCTCTTAGGATGCTTTGTATTTCTGTATGAGAGCAGGCACTCTTGACTAATTCCCAAATTTATAGGGAAAATTTTCAACATTTCATCATTGTGTATGGTATTTGCTCTAGGATATTTGGACCTACATAATTTGATATCTTTAAAAGATTATGAAATTTTCATTTAATTTATAGCATGCTAAGCATTTTTATCATGAAAGAATATTAGATTTTTCAAATACTTATTTTCCATGTATTAAGATCATTGTATAGTTTTTCTCCTTCATTCTGCTGATATGGTGATTAATATTGATGAAGTTTTCAATGCTTAACTATATTCATATTACTGCAGTGATCCCAAAGGGATCCATTGTCCTCTTTTATGTATTAAAAGAGAACAATTTGCTAATATTTCCTTTAGAATTTTTTGTATCTATATTTGTGAAAGAGATTGGTTTGATTTTTAAAAAAATCTCCTTGTCAGGTTTTGATGTCAAAGTAATGCTTGCCTTATATAATGTTTGAAGTTTCCTTCTTTTCCTTTTCTCTGGGAGAATGTGTATATGATTAGCAGCATTCACTTATGAGATCATGTGGCCTGGAATTTTTGTGAGAAGTTTTAAATTACAGATACAAGTTACCTAAAATATATTAGACTGACTTCTAAGTTGAAAAAAAAAAAAGCAGACTTAGATGGAAGTAACTTAATTAGTAAAGTATCCCATAAAACAAGAGTGAAGAAACTGAGAGAAAGAGGAAAGCAATGCAGATTTGCATAATCAAACTGTTAACTACTCTGAAAACTGAGGGTTTTTGATTCCCTGGAATCTGGTAAGTAGGTGTGAAGAATGCATCTCAGAACTGTCTGCCTTAGTCCTGGAAATGAGAAATGTTCCTTATTAGCTCTTCTGCAACATTGGTCAAGGGTTGCTCCATGAGATGTTAACTTCCTCAAACTTGTACTTCTGAGTTGTAATATATTTAGGAGCCTATAAAAAGAACAACCAAGTGGAGGTGAGGCAGGCCAGAAGAGTTTAAAACAAACAATTTTTAGATTTTTCTATCTTGTGTCCATTTTGCTATAGTACAACCAAAAGAACAAACTTTTGGTATTGTTAATTTTCTGTTGTCTGTTCATATGGCATTTCATTAATTTCAGCTTTTACTTTTATTATTGCCTCCTTTCAATTTCATCATGTTTAATTTTCATTTTTCTCATTTTTTGACACAGATAATTAGATCTGATTTTTGGTTCTTTGTGTTCTCATTCAGTAAAGGGTATCAAATTCCCTCTAATCCTCCATTAGTGTTGACCCTTCTATTTTAATGTGTTTGTTTTAACCATCATACTTTTCAAAATACTTTCTATTTTCCATTATGATTTCCTTGTTGACTGATGACTTTTTATTTCAGGGTGTATAACTTAATTTACGGTGTTTTGGGTATTTCCTAGTTACATTTTGCTTCTGGGTTCAACTTTATACCATTTTGGTAAGATAACATACTCTATATAATTTATTTAACATCTGTTGAGGCCCAGCATTTGGTCAATTTTGGTAAATGTTCCAGTGCTCTTGAAAAAGAGTATGCATTCTGCAGTTGCTTGGTGTAATGTCTTATATATGTCAATTAGGTCAATGTGATTAATTTTGATCCTCAAATCTTTTATATTCTTAATAAATTTTTTGTCTATTTGATCCCTCAATTCTAGAAATAAAGAAGTATTAAGTTTTCCAGTATGACTCTGGGTTTGTCTCCTCTTTATAATCTACATCAATTTGTCTGTATTTTAAAATTAAAACTATTATTAGGCACATAAAATTTTAAGACCCTTCTGCCATTATCACATATCCCTCTTTATCACTATTTTTTTTGGTTAAAGTCTACTTTTATATGATATTAATGTAGCTATATCATCTTTTTTTGGTTGATATTTGCATGTTTTTTACTTTCAATATTCCTATATTTTTGTATTTAAAGTGTGTCTATTGTAAGCAGCATATGACTGAATTTAAAAAATCTGACCATCTTTGCCTTTTATTTGAAATATATATTTGCATTTATTGTAGTTACTAGCATGTTTGTGTTTAAATCTAATATCTTACTATAGTTTTGCTGTTTGATCCACTTGATTTGTATTCTGTTTTACCTCCATTATCTTTTTTTGCATTAACCTTAGATATCAGTTATCTCCTCTACTATCATGATTTTTTAACTTTCCTTAACAACCTTTAATGATTATACAAGAGATTATATGTCATATCCCTGATTTATTCCAATTTAATATATAAATAGGTAATTTTATCACTTCTCAGACAAAGACACAAACATTTTACTCCCATTTGTCCCTTTCCCCTTCTTAAAAATTATTTTGTGTATTTAAGATTTTTAATAATCACTAGGGAGCCAAAATAAGCTATTCCTAGTTTGCTTTACTTGAATTTCTGAATCTCAAAACTGTGATATAATAAGTTGTTTTTGAGTTTCATTTCATTTGTTTTTTTTAATGCATCAATATCTAACTAGCACAGTTTTTGATATCAAAAGTGGCATGATGCCATAGCAGAAATCTGAAGCATGGGACATTGAGTTTGAGACTCAGCAACAAGGAGGAGCTGGAAGGGCCTCCAGGAGACTTAGTGAATGCCGGAAGGTCCTCAAGGAATTTCTTTGTGAATCTGAATGCAGTGTGAAAATTGTTATCACTAATAAGACATATGGGATCATGACAAAAATGTCCATACACTTTGTTCTATTGATGTCTACAAGGACTACATTACAATTTCATTTAATTAACTGATACTTATGAAAGTGAACTTATTTTTAGCATCAAATCAGAATGTACATTAGGCCTTGATCAGTATGAAGAAAATATAACCCTAAATTGTCCATTAGCTGTATGGTATAATTTCAAGTTTGTCAATAATTTGTTCAAACTTATAATTATTAACATTATATCTCATTCAAATTTCTACCTTTTAGTTTTCCCTTAAAGAATTGAGACCTTATAATAGCATGAAGTTAATAAAAATAATGAAAGAGGTTACTGAAATAACTGGCTCTTTAAAATCACTTTTATATATATTTCATACTTTAGAAATGTTCCATCTTAGAAAATGGAACTTGAAACTCCTCTTAAATTAGATAAACATTTTTAAATTGTTCTTTTGCAAGCACGATTTGAACACTTTTTAATTTTTTACTGACATTGGTTTCCTTTTAAGAACTGAATAGATTCAGGTAAATATATTAAGAAGATAATAAAAACACAGACAATTGCTTCATTGACTCCTCACTGTACAGTGGAAAAGTAGTGTCTTGATAAATAAGATAAAAGTAAACAAAATTATAAAAGCAATAGAATTATTTTAAAAAAGTGAAGAAGAAAGTATTGCTTCAAAAGAAAAAGGAACTCACAAAATTTTAAGTGCGGAGTCTATTAAAAATTTTAGAGGAATTGTTTAGGAAAGGAATTTAAAAATTAGGTATCTTCCACTATCTAAACAAATTTTATGTTTTTCTCTGTTGAATAACTAAATGGTAAGGCAACTTTCTGACCTTTTCCCACTCCTTAAGTTTCACTTGTTTAGTGACTGTGAAGCAGAAATTTTAATTAAGCTAATCAAAGGGCAGTTTGTGATGATGAATTTTGTTTACAGAAAAACTAGTGAAGCTGCACTGGTCAGAAAATGAATCGCTGTCTAGAAAAAAATTAGTCAATAGGACAGATTTCTCTGTCTATAATATGCAGAACATCTTTCAATAATTAAAGCTTCTTCTTTCCATTTCAGAAGATTTTACATTTCTGCCATCTGTTTTGAGTAGACATAATGTTGATGTCTAATCAGCTCATGCACAGCTTTTTTCACCTGTAGATTTCTCTGAGTCATAAAGTGTCTTTAGTTAACAGATAAATGGTTCACTGACTGTTCAGACATTAGGCTACGGGAGCACTTCTCAGAAGAGACTTTGGCAACTTTTGATAGTCATAATTGCTGTTAGCCAAATCGTCCCATTTCCCCCCACTGCCCCACCTTTCAGGCCCATAGTAGGATTGCACTCCTGGCTCTTACCAAGTTGGAAATAGCTTGGTGCCTAGTTTTGACCAATGAGTCATAAGCATTTAATTGCTGAAGCCAGAACTTAGTATTTATTTACAAAAACATGGACTCTTAAGAGTCTTCCCCTTTTCTCTGACATAGAAGCCAATATCACATACGTAGGCAGCCACTCCATCATCCTGAGTTCCTGAGTGATTGCAATAAGCAAGGTCCATGATAGACGTAGAGTATAAACAGGAAGTAAATTTTTGTTGCTTTATGCCTCTCAGATACTAGGGGTTGCTTGTTACTGCAGTAAACCTCAGCTTTAGCCCACATCCCCCATGATTTTCAAACTGAGTTTCTCTCTCTAAGAGTATAGTACTTTGTTTTGCAAAGACACAGTAACATACTGTTTTTTTTGTGTGTGTGTGTGGTATGCGGGCCTCTCAGTGTTGTGGCCTCTCCCGTTGTGGAGCACAGGCTCCGGACGCGCAGGCTCAGCGGCCATGGCTCACGGGCCGAGCCGCTCCGCGGCATGTGGAATCTTCCTGGACCGGGGCACGAACCCGTGTCCCCTGCATCGGCAGGCGGACTCTCAACCACTGCACCACCAGGGAAGCCCGTAACATACTGTTTTGATGGAGAGATATTTTATGCCAAGGGCTCCAATTTCAGGTGAATTTACTGTCCAAAAAGCATCTATATATTTTTACTGACATTTCTTCGGCTTCTTGTTTCCTTGCACCAAGAACAAGTTAAATTTTTGAATGACAGGCTTAGTGCAGTCTTGCTTTAAGTGTGGTCTACCATCAACAGCACCACAATTAGTGAGTTTGCTTATTAAAATCCAGATTCCCCCAAACCTACAACAGATTTATTGAATCTGAGTCACAGGAGAGTTAAAACTGTACAGAAAATCAGCATTTTAAACTAGTTCTCCAGCTGTTTCTGGCATATATCAATGTTTGAGAATCACAGCATTACAGAACATTTTTTATACAAAAAAAGATCACATTTATCTAGAGCACTAAAGTATCAACCAACTCATGTATAATTTTTAGTATTAAGAGGACTGGTGACTGATTAACTTATAAAATTGGGTTAATAAATAATATTTTAGATGCCAAATGCTCTATTAATCTTTTTTGTTGGGTTTTTTTTTTTTTGGTACGTGGGCCTCTCTCTGTTGTGGCCTCTCCCGTTATGGAGCCCAGGCTCCGGACGCGCAGGCTCAGTGGCCATGGCTCACGGGCCCAGCCACTCCGCGGCATGTGGGATCTTCCCGGACCGGGGCACGAACCCATGTCCCCTGCATCGGCAGGCAGACTCTCAACCATTGTGCCACCAGGGAAGCCCCCTATTAATCTTTTTCATATTCCTGAAAGCTGGGAATAGTTTCTGTGTCTGATTTAACTTTTTGCTTATAGGCTAATCGTTAAATTGTGCTCAGTGTCTTTGTGTATGCAAATAATTCAAAATGGTGACCATGCAGAGTTTACAAAAACATATAGTCGATCTGTTGTAGAGTGACTATTCAGGTTTTCTTCACCTATGAGTTATCTCATTCTCAAGACAATTCTATCATTTTCTTTGTATGAGATATATCATCACCCTCCATTCTCAGAGCTATTTTAAGGACTACAGTATGATGCCTCATTCAAATTGATATTGGTCTACCGTAGCAAAGTCTGAGAAACGATCTTGTTTCTTGTAAAAATGAGGTTATGATTCTATTATAACTGTATTACACGTACACAAACACAATCTACATTACTGGCACCTTGATGTCCATTGGTCTCAAAGTCATAATTATCAACTAGTATGAGATTGAGTACTAGAAATTTATTGTTGGGGAAAACAAATGTTTGTGCAGATATATTTTTGAAGTTTGGTTAGAATGTTGTGATGGACACAGATATAGTCTGTTTACATATGTTACATATTGCCATTCTAAGACATTTTAAAAAGAAGTAATCAATAAGTAAGTGAATCTATTTAAGTGAATCTAGGAAAAAAAATTCTCATCAAGGATAGTGCTTTTATAAATATCCCCCAAAATAACCATCCAGATGAAGTTGTCATCTACTCTTGTGTAACAACATCATAGTTAACACTATTTTTTAATCCTTGAAATAGTTATCTCACATATTCTTCATAATGACCCTATGAGATGTGTACTATTTCTGTCTGCATTTTATAGATAGGCAAACTGCATTTTATAGATAGGCAAACTGAGATTTGGAGATGTTAAGCACATTTGCCAATGAGTTTATTTTTTTACTGTTCAGCTTAGTGTGTGGTTCTTCCCTAACCGAATTGTAAACTGAAAGAATTATTCAACAGCTGGATGATCACTGATGATGAATATTGGCAGTTTTAATGTCACATTAAATACATAAAAGTTATACACTTTTTCTACACAAGCAAATTGTACAGTTATATCTCAGATAAAAATAAGTAAAGAAATGTAACTCTAGCCAGTCTTATAAGAACATTGATCACACAGTATGAATTTATTTTTTGATGATGATAAATTTTTCTTGACATTAAAAAATATACATATAGAATTTCTGGCATGTACCAGACTATGATTATGTGCTAGATATACATCAGTGAACAGCACAGCAGTCTTTCCCTCAATGATTTTGTATTCTAAGGGGACAGTGATCAGCGAAGGCAGACATCATTGTTCAACATAACTAATAATATCTATTGCATGTTACAAAATGATAAAACTATGGAAAAGAAGAAAAGCAGAGCAGAGTATACTGAATTAGGAATACTGTGGGTGAGTGGTGAGTGTTCCAGAAAATACCACTGACAGTGAACATTGAGCAAAGACTTGACACAGGCAAGGAGGAATTAGTTCTACAAAAATGTTAACTATTTGGTCCTGTCAAAATTAATAAGGCTTATTTAAAGATATTTAAGGACTACCATCTATTTCACGAATTCTCATATGCATTTCCCCCACAATTTAACGTCTCTAAAATGAGTACATATTACCAAAGTTTGTGGCTTGCAAGATTACAATTCCTAACAGGCAAAGGCCTAACATAACTTGGTTGCGTGAAAAATTCGGTTGACACTTTGTGACAAGATTAAGAAAGAGTCATCGTGAAAGTATCCTAGATTCCCTAAAATATAGGTATATGAATCTAATTCGTGTGAATTGATACCATAGCACAGAAGTAAAAAGTAAAAAAGCAGTAAAAAGTAAAGAAGCTTTGAAGCTAGATCTAAGGGTTTAAATTCTAGCTCGACCATTGATTTGTTTCGTGATTACTGCCAAGTTCTTTAATGTCTCTGTACCTATTTGCCTATTAATGGAATGCAAAATGTTTATAATGTTTTCACTTTTTAAGTGTTTCCAGGAAACAATGCTGCCAACATGACTTGAACAGTAATGGATAACTGTATTAGGACAGGCTGCATTATTTCTTAAATTAATCACAAGGTGCAATTTCTCTGACAACTCATAAAACAGAGTAAAAAATAAAAGTCTCATAGAGAGGTGTTACTACTCCTAGTGATTTCTGTCTCCTTCCTTACACTGTTTTCTCCAAATAACCAGGAAACAGGTAGAATTTTGTTGCCCACATAAAGTGTCATGAATTATATTCATAAAACAGTGCAAATGCTGTCTGTATATTCAGTCTATGAAAATCTGATTTGAAAATTATCAACTTGCAAACTGAGATATACTTAACTTTTTAAAGGATGCATCACAAATTTTCTTTAAGTAAATAATTTTCTCCTTCAACATTTAAATTAGAATTCATTTTCTCTCATGATTCCACCTCAACCATTTTTTCAGGTACCTGTTCACAGACATAAGGATTTTATCAACAGTATAGATTTCCTCAGCTATGACACGGAGATACACAACTTACAGGTGATCAAGTTAAGAGCTGCCCTAGAGCTGAGTTCTGTGTTGTACACCCCTCACTAATAATAACAACAGAAAATAAACACTGACCTTAGATGTGGCACGCTCAGATCCAGGGTATGACGTTAGACGGGCGACGGAACAGACGACGTCAGACGTGCGTATCTGACAGCCGACGTCCGACGTGACGACCTGACAGAGGACGTCGGACATGCGCACTTGACAGACAAGTGGGCCGCGCGCCTTCAGGAGGTGACAGCGGGAGCGTAGACCTGAGAGGCGAGCTGGGGCAGCAGAGCAAAGACGCGCTGGCAGATATGCTGTAAGCGTCATGGTCTCAGGAGCCTACCCCACGGCCCTCTGTCCGGAATAAGGTGAGGTTACATGTATAGGCCGCAGGAGCCGCTGAAAGCTGTCAGAACCACGGAGGGGCGGGGAAGGCTGCGAAAGGAAACCTAAAGAGCCGCTTTCTTTTGGAAGCTGCCAGCCATTTCAGGTCTTTTTTTTTTTTTTTTGTGGTACGCGGGCCTCCCACTGCCGCGGCCTCTCCCGTTGCGGAGCAACAGGCTCCGGACGCGCAGGCCCAGCGGCCATGGCTCACGGGCCCAGCCGCTCCGCGGCATGTGGGATCTTCCCGGACCGGGGCACGAACCCGTGTTCCCTGAATCGGCAGGCGGACTCTCAAGCACTGCGCCACCAGGGAAGCCCCATTTCAGGTCTTTGAGAGCTGAGGAGGGTTAAAGTATAAGCCACAGAGGGAAGGAGGGAGGGAGGGATGGAGGGAAGAAGGACATACTATAAACAAAAGAAGGATAAAGAGCACACAGCAACTGAGTAGTGGTTGGTGCCGTTTAACTGAGATGCAGAGAGTGGAGGAGGAACAGTTTTGAGGGTAAAGAGTTTGGATTTGGACATGTTATATTTCAGAAGTAAGGAGTGATATTAAAATAATTAATTGCTGAGAGGCTTCCCTGGTGGCGCGGTGGTTGGGAGTCCGCCTGCCGATGCAGGGGACACGGATTCGTGCCCCGGTCCGGGAAGATCCCACATGCCGCGGAGTGGCTAGGCCCGTGAGCCATGGCCGCTGAGCCTGCGCATCCGGAGCCTGTGCTCCACAAAGGGAGAGGCCACAACAGTGAGAGGCCCGCGTACTGAAAATAATAATAATAATAAAAAAAAATAATAATTAACAGTTGATATTCTCATAGGAACCTGTTGAAGAGGTTGAAGAGGTATTTTTCTAAACAGAACAAATATGATTCAGTGTACGTAATTGATGTGTACCGGTGCTGGAGTTTCCTATTGGAAATCTTGGTGTTGTAAGTGAGTAGGCACTATGTTGTATGAGTGAGAAACTCAGAAAAGAGATCAGGACTGAAACAACAAAAATATGTGTGGGTCTTTGGAAGGAAACCACTGCTTTGGCAACATGGAGGTCCCTGGTGACTTTGACAAGAGTAGTTTCAATAGTGAACTGGTGTTTAGGCACTTGGCTGAAGAAGGTAAAGGGGAGTACAAGAGATAAGAGTGCAGAGGCAGTCACTTTAGACAGTTTGATCAAGAAGAGTTAAGAATTGGGGTGGTAGCTGGAGAGAGATAAGGGATCAAAAAGAGTGTTATTTTTTAAGATAACAGATACTGAGGTGTATTTGTACTCTGGTAGGACCTATCAAGTGCAGAGGGAGAAGCCGACGGTGTAACAGAGGAGAGAGTTACGGGGGAAGTGCTTTTGAGTAGGCAGGAGGAGGTGAGAGGCAGGGCACAAGTGAGGGATTGGATTCTGATAGGGGAAGGTACACATCAAACATTGCACCAAGAGAGAAGGCAGAGGGCATGGGTGCAGAGGTAGGTAGGTTTGAAGATTAGGTGGTGAGAAGCTGAGAAAACTATTGTCTATTTGTTTGCTCAATGAAATATGAGTCTAGGTAATGAGCTGAGAGTGGGAGAAGAGAGGAGTTATGGGAAGCTTGAAAAGGGAAGCAGAAGTGTGAAAGCATTATTTTTGAGAATGGAATGAAGTTTACCAGGGAAGCTTGGTGGTGCAATCTGAGATCTTAAGACTTGAACTTACAGTGAGACCAGTCAGCCCAGTGTGTGCTTTTCCTGAAGCCACACTCAACTCTGGGGGCAGGTGCATGTTAAGTGCAGAGTTGGGTTAAATTGAGTTGGTTTTGCCCAGTAAATGCAGTGGAATGAGAAGAGGCCAGGGAGTTTGGAGAGCACTGAATCTTAGATGAACCAGAAGGAGTGAGGGCACAGGGAGGTGATGGATGGTGAGAACATGGTAGACCTGATGTTTTCACAGAGACAACAAATCAAAGAAATTTTGAACAAAGAGCATATCACGTGAAGTGAATGGTCAGAAAGTGGAATCATTGCCAACAAGATGTGGGAATAGTTATTAAAGATGGCAAGGTCACAGGGGGTGGGGTGAAGGTAAAGGTCACTGGTGGGGATGATGTCGAGGAATGAAGACCAAGGAATGGAGACCATCTATGTTTCACTTGTAATATGTTCCAAAGAAGGCAAAAACTCATGTGTGGTGTTACTTATCAAGATAGTGGTTATTCGGGGGACGAAGGAAGGGTGGTGACTCGAGGGTCACATGGGGAGGCTTCTGGGGGCTGGTGATACTCTGTGTCTTGATCCAGGTGCTGATTGCACAGGTGTGTTCACTTTGTGAAAATTCATCAAGCTGTTGCCTTATGAGTTGTGTACTTTCCTCTGTATTTGTTATAATTCAATACAGAATTAAAAATATAAACAACAACAAATGAACAAAGATTATAAATCAAGTTGCATCAAAGATGCAGATCACCTTTAATAGAAATTATTATTTTCTTCTGAGGCATTTTTGGATAGAGTGCTAATGTAAAATTTGAAAGAACTTTTTCAAAAAATTAAATTAACTGCAAATTTTAAGATGAATAAGATAATACTATAAGTGAAAATAATAAAAAAGGACATAAAATCTTTGGGGGGAACAATTTTTAAAAGAAGATTATACTATTTGTAAATTATATTGAGCCTCATTGACTTTTCTCTATATAAGTAATATGTTTAAACAATAGACTAAATTTCTTAAAAAAAATCTGAAGGAACTGAAAAAGATTTAGTGACAAATTATAGAGAACTATCACAGACCTTGAAATAAGAACCTATGAAGAAAAATTGCCTATTTTGGTTATGCAGCATAGACTGTTTGGGAGGTAAATTCTGAATGATATTTCAACACAGTGATGATTATTCTGCTTTCTATTGGATTTTTAGTACTGATACAACAGGATTTTTATGAAAAAATAATTTTGGCACCATATATGTAAGTATATAAGAGCTAGGTCTTATATACTGGAAGAATCAACTAAGGGAAATGAAATAAATCCTCTGGCAGTGTGTGATTCCCTGCCATGCAGTTCTGCTATAATCTTGGGATGCAAGCACATGCCATAACCTATAGTTGAAAATGTTCCGTGTGGCCAATAGTTCTTCTAGATCTTAATCTGGAGTCCACAACTGAACAAAGCTGAAAGATTTCAGGTCAAATCTTTGTGTTAACACCTTTCTTGCCATCTCTGCAAGGGTTAGATGTGGAAAACATATTCAACATCTCTGAGAAGATATGTTGCTCCAAGAATGTTCCTAGATACCTAATGAAACTGTATTATGTGTGTACAGACACATAAACTCACAGACAATATTATTTGGAGATTGTCTTTAGTTCTGATTTACCTGCTTCCTTCTCTTTTGATTAAATATCAATTCCATTTTCATTTATTATATATGTTCTTTTTAATAAATGAGCATATCACTGCACTGGACCTGAATAAAATACCAATAAGGAAAAATAAAAAACAAAAGATAATAATAGATATAAAATTTACAAACACTGAGAATTTCAAAATCAGAAAGCCTATGTACTATAAGTAAAAAAGACACCTTACTGAGGTGCTGGCTACTTGAACAAGATATTAAAGGAAATAAAAACAAAATTTGGAAAAGAGAGGAATTTCCAGACAGAGAAGAGGGTATTCCATGTTCAGTGACCCATCAGTAGGAATAATCAATATTTCAATATTAGTTGATTAGGAAACTGTCAGGCAGGTAAAATGAAATTAATGGTAAATGGAGATCAAGCTAGAGATACATATTATATGTTATAACAAGATAAACATCCTCCTCTTTTTTTCTTTTTTCTTCAAAATCTTTTAAATGGCCAAGTATGGGTGATTTTGATAATGGTGGTGGTAACAGTGGAATGATATATTAATGATATTTGTAATTCAGGTTTGGGATTGAGAAGCAATACATATTGCTAGGAATCTAAAGCACTAGTAGTCTGACAAGTTAGAAAAATTAAGTGAATGCTGCAATGTTACAGGTTCTAGCAGTAATCTACTCCACATGACCATCTCTTCACATTTAAAACCACTTTTTATTCGCAGCTGCTAATGTATGTCTTGATATTTCCAATACTATTTAAATTGTATTTTAAAACTAAATTGTCTTTATATTTGTTATATATTTGTTAATACTTATTAATTCCAAATAAAATTACCACCACATGACAAAGTAAAATGTACAATTTCTCGTGAATAGGAAATCAGAGAAATACCATATGTGCAACTAAAAATAAGAGGCTATAATCTATGAAGGATATCTTTTCAGATAAATTAATATAGTTAATTACTAATAAAGTATACTAGATTTTTCACTTGGTTCTGAAAAATATTCAAAATTATAAAATACAAACATGGCTGAAATCATTTATCATGTTTATTTTAAAAACTAAAAATATAGTTATATAATATCAAGTCTGATTCTCTAATGTGATCTCTTATATCTGTAGAATTCATTTTATCGATTTTTAGCCAATGGGTAACGGTATTTCTGATTTTTCTGCCACCAGTCAGCAATGTGTGGTCATGCCCAGTAAGACTTAGGCCTTATTTTCCTGGCAGTGATCCCTCTACCTCAGCAAGTTACCTATTCTGTGTTCCTTTAATTTATTCAGTGAACATTTAATAGTATCAATTTGGTACCAGACACTGTTCTAGGAAGAAGGGTTTCACAGTGGACAAGTCCTTACGTGTCAGTATAGAGAGACAGAAAATGAACAATTAGATGAGGTAACTTCATTTTGTGATGACTGCTATTAAGACAGTTACCTCTTTGATAAGACTATGGAGTATTGTATTACAGATTTAATGGTCTATTAAGGTGCTACATTAAATAATATTGTGCCTTTCCAGGTGGCAGATATTTAGTTCAAAACCTGAATATTGAAAAGGAAACAGGAAAGTGAAGAGCAGGAGAATAGGAATATCCCAGAAGGAGAGACAACAGATAAGAAGGCCCAAAGCAGGAATGAACTTTGTGGATATATTTTTTAAAAATGGCTTTGAGGTTGGCCAATGGGAAAATCTTTAGAGCTATGTAAGTCTTATGTGTAGGGAGAATGATTTCCTGCTGGAGCTTATTTTTCCCTGAAATTATAGGGAATTTGCTGGTACGATGATGGACAAGCAATCATTAAGCAGGTTATCTTTCTCCTCCACAGTATTTTACTCACAAGTGTACACATTCTCTCTACCTCTGTCCCCCTTAGTTGCTATCATCTCCATCTCCAGATGGAATACGTATGAGGTACAGCAGAAGATCAAAGAGACTCCTTGGTAAACCTACTGCCATATAGTGCCCTCTGTGAGAAGCAGCGAGATACTGAATGGAGCAGGTTAGTCAAATTATGTCTGGTTACAAAATTCACCTGAGAGAGGTACCATTTGTTTATCTTTTCTTTGTTCATCCCCATGAGGTATCAGAGGAAGTATAAAGACTTTTTTTCTGGCCACCCAATTGCTCATGGTCATATAACTTATTTGAGGCTTCCACCAAAAGGTTGACAGGGGCAGAAATATGAAGTGCATTTCAAATTGTTACACATAAAAAAAGTAAAACTTCCTAGAGTCTTCATTTAGAGGTTAGATTGGGAAAGAATGTTATTTGCATAATGAAATATTAAGAATTTATTTTTAGATTCAAACAGATTATGCTATTTTTGACCCCAATTAACAGAACTAATCAAGAATGGAATGCATTTCTTGTACATATCACACTTTACTGACAGTAAATGGCTAGTGGACATCAGTTACTGCCAGTCATATTTCTTTGGTCCTCAACAGGTCTATAACTTTTTTTTTTTTTCTGTGTGGTATGTTCCATAAATTGGAATTGTGCTACTAAACATGGGTACATCTGCAGTTGTAGTGGGATTAGAGGGAGGCCAAGAGTGATCAAGTGATTGGCAGCTCTGTGAGGTCTGTTGCTTAAATTTTTTTGTCAGTTTATTAAGCGATGATTAAATGCTTCACACAAGCTATGCATTAAAGAGACTGACTTATAAACTAAAGCCCAATAATTCAATACTGATGTGAAAAGTACAATTTGGGGGATAAAAGTATTTGTCTCCTCTATTTAGGACTGTTTTTGACAGTGTCAAGGTCCCATGTTTGAGGAACAAGGACACAGAAGTGAAGAGTTTTGAAATTATTTGAACTAATTATTTCATCTGAATGTGACAGCACTCAGAGAATTATTTATTTTCTTCCATAATATCCATCTTTCTAGTTACAAGGACACATGAATTAATCAGTGCCCATCATACTCAGGCTATCCTGGACTAAACTTGAAAAGAAATATAAACAGATGTGCAAAAAAAGAGTCAAGATACATCTTCCATCATCTGTAACTCTTCTCCTTAATGCAATTAACTTATATATTTAATGTATGGAGGATCACTATGTAATTTTATCTTTACTTATTATATTTGCTAAAAATGTTAAATACTTGTTATTAAGGATCAAAGTCCATCCATAAACTACTCAAATTCTTCATACTTACATTTTATCATGTAATTAATCATGTATTACTACTAATAAATCCTATATATTGAAAATATATAGGTATTTATACTATATGCCCCTGAATCTAATTTTAGTGATAGAAAAATTAGTGGAGAAATAAAGATAATATCAATGTCATAATTTAAAAGCTTCTTTAATGCATTTATGAGGGTGTATAGAGATACAAACACATGTCTAACATATGGAATTATGAATCTAGGAAACAGAATACATGATATCAATATTATTTTCAAATATATTTGAAATATAAGATTTAACATGTAGAATTTAGCAAAATGAATTTCAATAAATTAAAAATATTTAATATTACGTATTTGCTGGCAAGCAACAATAAAAAGAAATGAAGTAAATATACAGAGTTTATTTTCCTTTGGGAATTAAAGAATATATTTCGACATGCATCTTCAGTTAAAGAGGAAAAAATAGAAAAAATAAACTATTTAAGAGTGAATTGCAGTGTATTGAATAACAAAATGTGTACACTGGCCCAATGCAGTTCTTAGAGAACAGTATATATATATATATATTTTTTTGACATCATTTTGGAGTATGATTGCTTTACAATCGTGTGTTAGGTTCTGCTTTATAACAAAGTGAGTCAGCTATGCATATACATATATCCCCATATCTCCTCCCACTTGCTTCTCCCTCCCCCCCTCCCTACCCCACCCCTCTAGGTGATCACAAAGCACTGAGCTGATCTCCCAGTGCTATGCAGCTGCTTCCCACTAGCTATCTATTTTACATTTGGTATAAGTCCATGCCACTCTCTCACTTCGTAAATATCTCTCCATCTATTTGTATCATCTTTAATTTCTTTCATCAGTGTCTTAGAGTTTTCTGCGTACAGGTCTTTTGTCTCCTTGGTACGTTTATTCCTAGGTATTTTATTCTTTTTGTTGCAGTGGTAAATGGGAGTGTTTCCTTAATTTCTCTTTCAGATTTTTCATCATTGGTGTATAGGAATGCAAGAGATTTCTTTGCATTAATTTTTTATCCTGCTACTTTACCAAATTTGTTGATTAGCTCTAGTAGTTTTCTGGTAGCATGTTTAGGATTCTCTATGTACAGTATCATGTCATCTGTAAACAGTGACAGCTTTACTTCTTCCTTTCTGATTTGGATTCCTTTTATTTCTTTTTCTTCCCTTATTGCTGTAGCTAAAACTTCCAAAATTATGTTGAATAATAGTGGTGAGAGTGGACCACCTTGTCTTGTTCTTGATCTTAGTGGAAATGGTTTCAATTTTTCACCATTGAGAACAATGTTGGCTGTGGGTTTGTCATATATGGCCTTTATTATGTTGAGGTAAGGTCCCTCTATGCCTACTTTCTGGAGGGCTTTTATCATAAATCGGTGTTGAATTTTGTCAAAGCTTTTTCTGCATCTGTTGAGTTGATCATATGGTTTTTCTCCTCCAATTTGTTAATATGGTTTATCACATTGATTGATTTGTGAATATTGAAGAATCCTTGCATTCCTGGGATAAACCCCACTTGATCATGGTGTATGATCCTTTTAATGTGCTGTTGGATTCTGTTTGCTAGTATTTTTTTGAGGATATTTGCATCTGTAGAACAGTGTATATTCTTAAATTCAAAAAGCTTGAAATTAATAATGAAAATTTAAAAACAAACTAAAAAAGACTAGAAGGAAGTTAATAAAAAGATAAAGATAACTGATAAAAATTACACAGTTGGTTGATAAAACACAATGATTGATAATATTATGTAAACTGTCATAGACATACACAGTTTTGCATGATATATTATTTTAGAAGGTTATCATTTCCTGATACCAAACCGACAAGCACAGAACAAGAGAAATGTAGACTAATATCATTTCTGAATATAAAAACAAAAATCATATGTGATTTAATATCTCTCCTTATATATCACATCCTTATTTTCCTTGGGCCATCCAGTTAGCCAGACATGTTCCTCTCACAGCAGAAGCATAAATAGGAGCACATGAGGACAAGTGAAAACAATACATCTTAAGGTTCAGGCTCCTGAGAGGTACAGTGAGTTACACGCACCTGCTGTTGATCAGAATTAGTCACATGCCCAGCCCGAAGTCAAGAGGTGTGGAAATACATTTCTCCTGTAATAAAGCAATGGAAAGAGTGTAGATGTATGGAGAATTAAAAGATCATGCTAATTAATTCCATTAGCCACAGAGCCTCATCATTAGAAAATCATCTACATTAAGAAATGAAAGTAGAAAAGCATGTAACCAACTAGATAAATATTCAAAAAGCATTTGTTAACATTTAACATACATTTATGATAAATTATTAACATATCAAAAATAGAACAGGAATGTTTTAACTTCATAAATGGTGCCTACCAGAAACCTACCACAAATATCCTACTTAAAGTTGAAATATTAGAAACATTCCTATTAAGATAAAGAAATAGGTACGGATGTCTTCTGCCACAGCTTTTCAACATTTTACTAGAGTTTAACCAATACCATAAAATAGAAAAAGCAAATAAGAGTTTGAGCACCATTAATGGATAGACAAACATATAACTTTGTATATTTATAAAGTGACATTTCAAGTCAGTGGGAAAAACACCATCTGTATAATAAATGGTGTGGAGCAATGCACCCCAGGTCAAGTCCTTCCTGAGGTGGCCGAGATCCAATTACTGATTGATGCTGACACCAGACAGTTCTTGCAGTCCATTTCAGCTTCAGATCTCCCCAGTGGGGTCAAATGAGACTTTTGGACCTGCGTTACAGCTCTACTTCTCCCTCTGGACAATTCTGCTTACTCCCTTTCCACTGTGCAAGTTAATCCCTGCTAAACATTCTGGACACAAACCTTTGCCTAAAAGTCTGTTTTTGTAAAACACAACCTTCCTCATGCCATAGACCATACTTATGCCATATCAGGGATATTGTTTTACCTCGAGGGCAAGAGAAATAAGGTACAACAGATTTAAGTAATTGGGAATGGCTTGGCAAGTTAACCCCATCTTTCATAAGCTAGAAACAAGCCTGTGAAACTCAATAGAAAAGACCTGGTGCTCAATTCTTTGCTCTTCTATAAGTGCACTTCATTTTTAATTGAATTATAAAAATGTCCTTGATGGACAGAGTTTCTAATAGAAAACTATATTAGGTAATTTGTATTTTACTTATGTCAAAATTTTTAGTTAGAATCATTTGCATTAAATAATAATCTGAATTTTTTCTTATGAAAGTCAACTTAGAGAGAAAACAGAGAACTAATTAAAACTTCAAGTAAAGAATAACTATACCATATCTAGTATTATTTTTGTTTCCTTTTTCTTTTTAGAGAGAAAGGATTCTATTTTCTGGTCTGGTCTAGAATTAAAATTTGCCTTCAATGATCTAACTTATAATTTTCTTCCACTTACTCCTCTATCTTAATAACAAGGGCTAAAGGTCAAAAATCATTCAAGAGATTGCTTTGTAAGTTAGTCTGAAGAGTGTGTGACTGAGTGTACTGACTACTCTCAGGTTAGAGATTTTAATAGATTTCTTCCAAGTCTCATTAACCCTAGGAGTAAAACATCAGTATAACCTACTATCTCCTAGATTAGTTCTCACCAGTCACTAAAATATTTAATAGTCTGATACACATTCCATTTATCAGTACCTATATAATTGAGTTGTGGCAAGGGATAAATGGAAAACAACAACGACAACATCATTAAAAGCCATTACAATGGTGCTCAGTAAAAGTTAGCTTTCATTATCATAAAGTCATAAAGGAAAAGGGAGTGTCTCTCTTAAAGAATGTATAAATGTCTCCATTTCAATTGTTAGCAACCATCACCAACTCCCCTCAAAAAATAAAGATTAAGACAAAATAAAGCTAGAAGAGTAAATGAGATTAAAAGAAATTTAATGCAAAAAAACAAATTCTATTCAGTACTATATTGTAAATGAATATTAACAATTTTTGTCATTGAATCTTTCCGTGACTTTGTCTTAGTTTATTTGGGCTGCTATAACAAAACACCATGGACTGGATGGCTTGTAAATAGCAAAACTTTAGCTCAGAGTTCTGGAGGCTGAAGTCCGAAATCAGGGTGCTAGTGTGATTGGATGAGGGCCCTCTTCCAGGTCACAGACTTCTTGTATCCTCACATGGTGGAAGGGATTAGGGAGTTTTGTGGGATCTCTTTTATAAGAGCTCTGATCCCTTTCATGAAGGTTTCACCCTCATGATCTAACCATCTCCCAAAGAGCACAATTTCAATGTATAAATTTGTGTGTGGGGACACAGAAATTCAGTCTATAGCAGATTTCTTCTGTAAAACAGAAATGCTGAAAAGGATGATTTCTAAAGTTGCTTCCAGCATTACTGGATATACACACACTCTTTCTCTTCCTTTTTCCCTAGGAGAGTGTTAAAGAAAGTGTTAGATAAAGGAACAGATCATTATTCTTAAGATTAAATAAGAGCCAGAACAGGAGAGATACTGAATTATTTCACTGAAATATGTGTAATTTTAATTTACAAATGTACAAAAATAAACTATTGGAATAAAAATAAATGGTGCTTTTTGTTTCTAACTTACCAGAAACTGAACTCTGTCTCTTTCAATAAAAATGAAATATATTACTTGCATAATAATAATAAGGAAAGTCATGGATGACAGTAGCAATGGAAATAAGCCTTTATTCACTGTTAAGACCTGTTCTTTTATTGTTGCTCTCCTCTGCATGTTGACATCTTCGTTGGAGACATGGCCATAGACAACTTTATACTAACATCCAGAAAACTCCCTTGTCAGAGAAGAAAGGGACATTTATTACCAGTTCTAGTATGAAAAAATTTGTGAGTTGGACTCCATTGTTCCAGCAAGGGTCTTCGTGGCCAAGGGTCTTTTATCAGAGGAAGGGAAGTAATGGCAAAAAAGACCATTTAGGGAGTTATTGAGCAATCTCTCCTGTTAGATGTTTACAGTGGTTGAATAAAATATTTTTCGGAACCAGGAAAGTTGAGTAGAATGTTTATCTTTAAATAGCAAAGACTTGGGACAAAGCTCTTTTTGTTCTATCCACGATATGGCTCCTAGAGTAGGGCGTTTTGCACTTCTGTTAACTCTCACAATTCATCATTCCCAAATAACATGTCTAACCGACATACTATAAAATATGTTTGAAAAGGAAAGCTAAAGGTCTATGCATGGCTGATGGAGGGAATTGGAAACCAGGTAAACCCACCTACAAGGATCATTTCATGAGTAGTAGACATAATTGCCAAGGCTCTGAGGCCAGGGCCGCAAGATAGAAGAATGAGAATGGGGGTGAAGCGGTAAGACTGAAAAGGTGACTGTGGAATGACAAATTTGTTCAGCATACAGGGTGTAATATCACCCATATATTAGCTTTTGAATTATGTCCTTTCTATATGTTTTGATGTCCCCTATATATTTTTCAAAGAAATGATTTTTGCCAATTACAAAGACTGTTGGTAGTCATTTACATTTATTCATAGCTCATCTGCTAGAGGCCTAACCCACAATTTTAAGTATAATGTGAAAATGTTAAGACCACTACAGCTGTTTTTCCTGTGCATGTAATAGACTGTTATAAGTAATTATATATTTTACCTGAATGACTTAGTATTTTAAGATTATTTACTTTTTATGGGTGTATATTTTTAGTAACAAATAGTTATCTGTTGATTTGCTACCTTTTATCTTTGTATTTTTAGTTTTGTGCTATATGCATGTTAAATATAAATATTTAAAATTTGGTTTCTATTCATTTTTTCACACATATATGCTACCTATTTTTGTCAGCTTTTTAACCTAATACTTAAATATACAATTTTACTTTCATTACAAAAAGTAGTATTCAGTTACGCATAGAGTTTTATAAATTGTATCATGCTCATGAAAGAATTTGGATAACAGTAAATTGTGTACACAATTGAGGCTTTGAAATATCACACAGTTTTACCGTAATATTAAGTAATTTCTAATATTAAGTAGAAAAAGGAAAATGATGACTGATGTGCTCAGAGATGATCAATATCTGGCCCCTGAGTTCTTGGCCTCAGCAAAGATCTCTGTGCCCAAATTGGAAGCAGAAACAACTGGACACCTGGTCCTCAAAGGGTGATGAAAACTCGGCTAATGGGCATTTCATAGGCAATAGATAATAAAGAGATGAACCAACACTGAATGGACAACTCTGACTTTTGCTGAGATACAAACCCCAAGGACTTTTTCACAATAGTGGCCATAATTGGTTAAGGAATCCCAGTAGACAAAAGCAGAATGGAATTTTAGGGTTAGAATTAGTTGGCTTAAAGGAAATAAAGTAGTGTGACACTTTTTGCCCGTCTAAGTTTATGGCATAAGCATAATGCTTATTACAATTTCATGTATAAATTTTCCTTAAAGTATCTAACTTTTTCAATGTTTCCAACTTAACCTATAAAAAACTATGGGGAAATTTTTTCTTTCATATTTCTAAGCAGAAGCCTAGGTTTTTGAAATGCTCTGAGTTAAAAAAAAAAAAAAATATGTAAGAGAGCTCATGGATCAAGGTGCCCAAAAGAAAAGTTAATTTTTTTGACAGTTTTTTTCATGGATGCTTCATATTTTTACTTATTTTTTTGTTGGTAGCCAAAGTCATCTCTTTTCTACTAGAAGCAAGTCTCTGCAAAGAATACTAGAACAGGGATAATAACCTTGGAGTCATCATTACCATTCTCAAATTCTATTACTAACTATCCAGTATAAAGTGTATTTCTTACTCAAAGTCAGTTATATGCGTCATTGTGGTACCATCCCTTACTCAATATTTTGTATTTCATTTAAAAATGTCATTAAGCGAAAGTAAGATTTATTTCTAGATAGATGAATACATAGATGAATCAGTTACCATTAATTTGAAGAGTCGGTCTGGTTATGTGTGAGATAATTAGATGTACTGTAGTATTTTTTTGGTTGTTGTTGTTGTTTTTTGCACTGTAGTTTTTTTTTTAATAAGTTTATTTATTTAGTTTTGGCTGCATTGGGTCTTCGTTGCTGTGTGCGGGCTTTCTCTAGTTGTGGCGAGTGGGGCTTACTCCTCGCTGTGGTGCGTGGGCTTCTCATTGCAGTGGCTTCTCTTGCTGTGGAGCATGGGCTCTAAGGTGCACAGGCCTCAGTAGTTGTGGCACGTGGGCTCAGAAGTTGTGGCTCACGGGCTCAGTAGTTGTGGCTCGCAGGCGCTAGAGCACAGGCTCAGTAGTTGCGGCACATGGGCTTAGTTGCTCCACGTCATGTGGGATCTTCCTGGACCAGGGCTTGAACCCATGTCCCCTGCATTGGTAGGCGGATTCTTAACCACTGTACCACCAGAGAAGCCTGCACTGTAGTTTTAAACAAATTAAAAGAAATTAGAAAAAGGCTGGCTGGGGTCCTTAGGAGCTAGTGGGGAGGGAAAGAATAGAAAACAAGGAATAAACAGTGTATAAATGGAGAAAGGATATTGCAAATGCTTACTCTTCTTTCAAGATCATTATCTGAAGCAGTACACTCTTACAACATCTATTTACATTTTACAGGTGTCTTTGTCAGTAAAGCAAGAAAAATAAGCATAAAGTATAGAAGGGAGAAAGTAGAATTTTATCATCCTTATTCCCAGATAACATGAGTATTTATTGAAAATCTATGGAATCTATAAATACAAAACAACTAAAACTAATAACTGAAATAAGCAAGGTCTCAGTATATAATTCAGTGATACCAATTATGTTTCCATATATAAAAATAAATAATTGAAAAAAATGTATAATATAATAAAAGGAAAGATGTAACATAAGATGTGTAAAATCTCACTGAAACTAGAATGCATTGCTGAAAGAACTTTAAAAGAATCTTAATAAATGGAGATATATACTATGTTACTGGATTGGAAAAGTCTATATCATTAACTCATCCATTCTCCACAAATTGATCAATAGATTTAATACAATCTCAATCAAGCACATCAAGACCTACTTTAGAATGGACAGGGTGATTCCAAATTTATGTGAAAATGCAAAGGTCCTAGAATAGCTAAAGCCATCTTGAAAAAGAAAAAGGCTAGAGGAATGATACAATTTAGTTTTAAGATTTACTGTGAAGGTATAGTAGTACAAACAGCATATTATTGATGTGAGGGTAGACAAATATAAAAATGGGGCAGAATAGAGTCCAGAATAGAATCACCTGTATATTTTTAATATGTATGCAACAGAGACACCAGAAAAAAAATCAATGGTGAAAATTCAATGAGAGATAGTGCTGAATAAGCAAATATGTGAGAAAAGAAATAAACCTTGTAACCTATCTCACACTATATATGAAAATTTATTTTGAGATGCATTATGGCCTAAATGTTAAACCTGAACCTATAAAAATTTTGAAAGAAAATATAGGAGACTATCTTCATGGAGCAGTCAAAATTAGAGAGAAAGGACAGTCTCTAAGCTAATAAAAATTGATAAGTTGGACTTCATCAAATTAAAACTTCTGTTTTTCAGAACACAACCATAACAATGTAAAGGCATAGATTGATATCTAAAACATGTCAATGAATCTGTATGTAAAATATATAATGAATTGTTACAACTGAAATAGAAAAACCCCCTAATAAAAATATACAAAAGAACTGAACACACATGTCACAAAGAAAGGTATACAAATAGCCAAGAATTACATGAAATTATGCTCAAAATTATTAGTCAGCAATGAAGGGCAAATGTAAAACACTTTGAAATACTATTACGTATCTCCAGAATGGCTACAATTGAAAAGCAGTTATTTAAAGATTTTGGCAAAGATGGAGCAAGGAGAACCCTCATACATTACTGGTGGGAGTATAAAATGTTACAACAACTTTTTAAAACAGTTTGTCAGTTTCTTATAAAGTTATATTTACCCTGTGACCCAGCTATTCCCCTCCTAAATATTTTACAAGAAAAATGAAAACATATATACACAAAAGGACTTGTGCAATAATTTTCATAGCAGCTTTAATTATAGTAAGCAAAACCTGACAACATTTCAATTGCCCATCAAGAAGAGAATGGATTAACAAACTGTGGTAGGTTCGTACAATTAAGTACAACTCAGCAATACAAATTTTAGAAATTCTGACGCACATAACAACATGGATGATTAGCAAAAACATTATTTTGAGATAAACCAAAAACAGACATAAAAGAATAAATATTATTGCATTTATGAGTTTCTAAGAGAGGTCAAGTTATCTATGGCAGCCATCCCCAGCTTTTTTGGCACCAGGGAAAAGTGTTTCGTGGAAGACAATTTTTCCACCGACTGGGGGATGGCGGGGGGCGGTTCAGGCGGGAATGGTTCAGGCGGGAATGAGCGATGGGGAGCGAAGGGGAGAGATGGGGAGTGGCAGATGAAGCTTCCCTCACTCACCCGCCACTCAACTCCTGCTGTGCGGCCTGGTTCCTAACAGGCTGCGGACTGGTACCAGTCTGCAGCCTGGGGTTTGGGGACCCCTGATCTATGGTGATTATAATTAGACCAGTGTTTGCCTCTGGTGAAGAGTGGGGTGGAGACAGATTGGAAAGTGGCCTGAGAGAAATTTCTGCACATGGGAAATAGCCAATTGGGTTAGAGGAGTGTATGCATTTGCCTGAACTCATCATACTGAGCACAAAAGATGTGTATATTATATTGTATGTACACTTTAATTCAGTAAAAATATTAAATAATACAATGGAAAGCAGGATTCAATATTCATAGCTAATAGTCACTCAGAGGTAATATGTCACTAACCAAATAAAAAAAGCATAATTTTTAGACTTACCTATAATATGTCAAAATAACTTCTGTGTAAATATGTTACATTTTGTCTCATTAAAATCAAAGGCAATGCATATGAGAAGTCTCCGTACACAACGTATCTTCACTGAATTTCCTATCCACTCCATCTACAACATCTGCTCACTTTGATAATGTATTCTTTAAAGACAGAAATAGAAATAAAGCTTTAAAATATATGCTTGCAGTAGTTCTGGTAGTTAAAATTCACCATGTTGTGTGAAAATTTTAACAAAGTTTATTTACTTGAAAATTAGAGTACCTGGATCTCAAACTGTTAAGTACTGGATAATTGGTGATTTCCTCAGATATGTGGATAGAAATACATTGATAACATTATTTCAATAATTTTTCCATAATAGCCTTCTTAAAAAAACATGACAAATTGTATTTAGTGTTTGTTGCTTTGATCCTTTTGTATGATGGTATTTAATAACTTTGCCTCAATTATAATATTATTTTAATTTGAAAATCTATTCACTGAAATCATATATATGATATAAATACCATCTCTAAATTTAGAGCAAGTTAACAACAAAATCAAGCATGGATTTTTTTTTTTTATTATTATGAATTGGCTCTATGCAGTTGGCTTGTGCTTACCTTCAAGATAATTATATTAAAATTAAGTATAGTGATTATACCAGAATATTACTTTCATTTTGAAACAAGAAATCTTTTGGATAAATAACTTATTGGTACACTTCCTCTGTATCAATAATAAATTTTTATTTTTTAAAGTGTCATAGTAATGATTAGCATGAATTACTATAAATTTATTATATACTCTTCCTACCAAACTTGCATGATATTTTTATCCTATGAGTGTTATTAGTATATATAGTCACAGCTAGAGAATGTTCATTCTTTAAAATATATATATTTCTATTTTTAACTATAAACTAGTAATATAACAGGATGATATTCTTTTCATTATTACAGTGCATATATGCGTATATATACATATGTGTCTACATATATCTTATTAGCATTTATATATAATACATATATATACATAAAATATTATAAGTATTGCTAAAACTGCCTTTTAAAAAAATACAGGGTATGACATCAAGTGAATTATGTTACAAAGGAAAGAAGTTACAATATCAGAAGACTCTGATTCTAGTTCCTGCTCTGCCTGATGCACATCTCGATCTATCACATAGGCTCTCTGAGCCCTGATGCTTTTCCCTGTAATTTGAGGTTAATAACATCTATCTCACTGGGCTGTTGGAGGATTACGTATTTGGGGGATCATATTAGAAGAATTATACTGGAAAAAACCCTGTAAACTTTTAGAGTTCTCTAAAGATGTTAGGAATGATTATATCAGGTTACATTAGATATAAATAAACATATGAAACAATGTGTATATGGTCATAGAGCAAGGTATGTTGTTTTATCATTATATTTCATACTAGAATGGTGAAATGACAGTTATAATTCACTGACTACAAATAGTGAAAATAAGCATTATCAAATACATGTTACTTTCCAGGCACTACTCTAAATAGCTATTCTTATATACTACTTGTGACTTGGTGTAATTGAAAGTGGCGTCTGGCTGCTCGCTGCTCAAAAGCCAATAAAGAGGCAAGTTGGTGGAAAGGAAAGTTTGCTTTATTTTGGATGCTGGCAACCAGCAGGGCAGTGGTGGCGGGGGAGGACAGATTCCCATCCAAAGGCCAACTCCCCGCCACTGACAATCAGTGGGCAAGGGCTTATAGACAGAGGGAGGAGGCTACGTGCAGAAACAGCATGGTCAGCTCTAACAGTCATCTTGAAATTGGTCATGTCTGAGCAGCGTCATCTTGATTGTTTTAAATACAGTTAATCTTCAGTTCCAGGGTCGGTTTGTCCCCACGTCTTTGAGGCCAGTTCTCGGAATTGTGGCACCATATGTTATGGCTACAGTCTGGCCATTGTGTAGTTAACTTCTGCCTGGTGAGGGTTTCAGTATCTCTAAGACAGCTCACAGGATATGGTTCAGGCTATTATCTATAGCCCTTGAGAAGGGACTAAAGGTCGCTGGCTTTGCTTACTAACCAAGCTATTATTGTTTTGTACTGTTTGACTGTTTTCCTTTGCTTTTGTATTTTTTCACGTCTCTGATTAAACTTACTCTTTGGCTAAAGTTTTTCCACAGACAAAAGGCAGGCGGAGGACGTGGCAGGGAAGGACCATAAGGTCCTGCTCCGTTTCATTAGGATACTTATGTTTTCCAGGGTCACACATAGGTAGCTGTGTTCTTAACTACAGCAATATGCACTGTGTCATATATTATAAATTCCTTTCTTTTATATGTATTAATTGCATTGATTCAAATTTGGTGCAAAAAGATCATTGATTGGATTGTATTAACTAGATTATTTTAAATATTTAGAATAATATAGCATATTGCTTTTTCTTTTAATCTGTTGAAGGAAACTATTCCTGTATTTCTTTCTCTGGTGTTTAAGGAAAGTTTAAAGAAATTATTAGTTCATCTCACTATTTTCTTTAACAC
Organism: Neophocaena asiaeorientalis asiaeorientalis; assembly: GCF_003031525.2. Classification (NCBI taxonomy): domain Eukaryota; kingdom Metazoa; phylum Chordata; class Mammalia; order Artiodactyla; family Phocoenidae; genus Neophocaena; species Neophocaena asiaeorientalis. Next base: position 734,496 of record NW_020173273.1, read on the forward strand.
ATCAAAATATATTCAATTTTGTGGAGATAAACCAGTTACTTGCATGTATTTATAGGAGAATGTTGTCTCTTTCAAAACTAACTTGATTTTAATTTTCCACGAATAAAAAAGTATCAGAAAATCTAAAACCAACAGCAGAAAAGAAATAAATTAGGAAACTTCCACACTGAAGATATGATGGAGTAACATAGACTAGATTTACCTTCCCACCTTAAACAACTAGAAAACTAGACAAAATATGTGGTGTGGGGGTAGAGGTGATGCTTTTCTGACATTGGACAATAGGTAGCATAGGTCAGTGGTCGCAGACATGCTAAAGCTGAGAGAATCCGTTACCAGTGAGCCAGTACTACCAGATCTGTTAAGGAAATCTGTCAGAAGACAAATTGGGTGAGCCCTATGATTGCATCAGCTGACGGGTTGTAGAGAGTTTCCAGTTCTTAACACAGAGACGGGGAGCCCAAATAGAGAGCAGCAGTTTTTCTGTTTGAGGAGACAGAAATTGGAGCTTGGGGAGGCCAAGGAGGCTAGAATTTGTGGGGAAGAGTACTAGAGAAGAGAGATGAAGGAGGTTTGGAGGGAGAGCGAGAGAGAGAGAGGGGGAGAGAGAGGGAGAGGGAGAGATTGATTGAGAGAGAGATTGAAAGAGAGGATAAGAGAGAGAGGATGTAGCAGGGTTTGGTGAAGAATCAGGGAAATGGTAACTGTCATACACTGTTGTTAGGAGCGTAAATTAAAATAACCCCTTTAGAAAGCAATTTGGCAGTGTCATTTCACTTGTACACACAGTCCAATTCAGCAGCTAAAATCTTGGGTTAACATTCCAGAGTAAATGGTAAATTTGCACAGGGAAAGATGTATAAGTATGGTTTTGCAAAAGAGAAGATGGCACATTGGCGATCTGCAGAGGATTCCCCTTGTCTTTGGCTGGGCATGATAGACACATACATGAGAGAAAACTACTGAAATAGAAGAATCACTGGAAAACAGAGAGAATTCATCACCAGTGGGCTTAAAATATTAAAGTCCATGAGCCAGAATAAAGATAAAAATTTGAATCTACCAAAAGAATGAACAGCACTGGAAATTGGAAATATGTAGTAAATATAAAATGCTTTGTTTCTATTTATTTAAATACCTTTAAAAGATATTGTATAAAATCAAAATAGTTATAATACACTGTGGAATTTATAACGTATGTAGAAAATTTATAACAAAAATAACAGGAAGACAGGGAAGAGAAATAGAAGTATATTGTTATAAAGTTCTTATATCACGTCTGAAGTGGTGCAGTATTAATCTGTGGTAAACTATGGTGAGTTAAAATGTACGCTGTAAACCCCAAACCAACCACAGAACATACCGAAACAAACAAAAACTGACTTGTGTCCTACCGATAGAATATGGCAAGGGTGATGAGATGCCACTCCCATGATCATGTTATGTACTAACATTGTTCATTACTAGTATATAGTAAAGCAATTAACTTTTGTGTATTAACCTTTTATCCTTCAACTTTGTTATAATTCCCTATTAGTTATGGTAGTTTTTTGTCAACTCTGTTAGATTTCCTACAGAGGATCATGTCAGCTGTGAACAAAGTCAGTTTTATTTATTCTTTCTCAATCTGTATACCTTTTGTTTCTTTTTATTATCTCATTGTATTAGCTAGAACTTCCAGCACAGTGTTGAAAAGGAGTGGTGAGGGAGACATAATTGCCTTGTACCTATCTTGGTGGGAAAGCTTTGAGTTTCTAATCATTAAGTATGATGTTAGGCTTAGATTTTTTCATAGATATTCTTTATAAGTTGAGGAAGTTCCCCTCTATTCCTGGTTTACTGAGTGTTTTTATCTTGATGATATTAGATTTTGTGAAATGCTTTTTCTGCATCTCTGATATGAGCATGTGTTTTTTTTTTTAGCCTATCAATATGATGGATTACATTAATTAATTTTCAAATCTTGAATCAGCCTTGAATACCTGGAATAATCATGTCTGGTCATGTATTATTCTCTTTATGCATTGTTAGAATATATTTGCTAATTTTTGTGAAGGTTTTTTTGGGTTTATGTTCATGAAAGATACTGATATGTAGTTCTCTTCTAGTAAGGTCTTTGCCTGGTTTTGGTATTAGGGTAAAGCTGGCTTCACAGGATGAATTATGAAGTATTCCTTCTGCTTATATCCTCTAAAAGAGATTATGGAGAATTGATATAATTTCTTTATTAATAGTTGGTATAATTCACCAGTGAACCCATCTGGGCCTGGTGCTTTCTGTTTTGGACTGTTAATAACTACTGATTCAATTTCTTTAATAGATATAGGCCTATTCAGATGTCTACTTCTTATTATGTGAGTTTTGTCAGATTGTGTCTTTCAAAGAATTGGTCCATTTCCTGTTGGTTTTCTAATTGTAGACACAGTATTCCTTTATTATCCTTTTAATGTGATCTTTAGTGATCTCCCTTCTTTCATTTCTGATATAAGTAATTTGTAATTTGATTTTATTGATCTTTTCAAAGAAACAGCTTTTGTTTTCATTTATTCTTTTCTACTGATTTCCTGTTCTCAATATCATTTATTTCTGCTCTCTTATTATTTCTTTTTTTTTTGCTTACTTCGGATTTAATTTGCTCCTTTTTTTCTAGTTTCCTAAGGTGGAATCTTAGATTATTAATTTAGATATTTCTTCTTTTCTAATAAATGCTTTATGATAAAATACTATATTTTTTTCTCTAAGCACTGGTTTCTCTGCATCCTACAAATTTTTATGTCATGTTTTCATTTTAATCTAGTTTAAAATATTTTTATTTTTTTCTTGAGATTTTTTTTGAAAATGTGTTGTTTAATTTCTACATATCTGAGAATTTTCCAGTTATTGTTTTCTTTTTGATTACTAGTTTAATTCAATTGTGGTATGCATGTAGATATTGTATGATTTATATTCTTTTAAGCCTATGAAGGTATGTTTTATGGCCTAGATGTTTCATGTTAGTTTGAGAAAACTGTAATCTGCTGTTGTTGGAAGAAGTAGTCTATAAATGTCAGTTATATCCACTTAATTCATGGTGTTGTTGAGTTCAGCTTATGTCCTTACTGATTTTCTGACTGCAGGATCTGTCCATTTCTGAGAGAGCTGTGATGAAGTCTCCAACTGTTATAGTGGATTTATCTGTTTCTCTTGGCAGTTCTATCAGTTTTTATCTCACATAGTTTGATGCTCTGTTGTAGGTGCACTCATACTAAGGATTGTTATTTCCTTTGGAGAATGGACCATTTTGTCAGTATATAATGCCCTTCTTTATCCTTGATAACTTTCCTTGCTTTTTAGTCTGTTTGTCTGAAATTAATATAGCTTCCCCTGCTTTCTTTTTATTTTTGTTAAGATGGTATATTTTTCTCCATCTATTCATTTTTTTAGCTTTCAAAAATATGTAAAATAAAATTTAAAAAAAATAATAAATTTTTATCTTATATTGGAGTATAGTTGATTTACAATGTGTGTTAGTTTCAAGTGTACAGCAAAGTGAATCGGTTATACCTATACATGTATCTATTCTTTTTCAGATTCTTTTCCTGTTTAGGTTATTACAGAATATTGAGTAGAGTTCCTTGTGCTGTATAGTAGGTCCTTGTTGATTATATATTCTATGTATAGCAGTGTGTATATATTAATCCCCAAACTCCCAGTTTATCCCTCCCCCCAACCTTTCCCCTTTGGTAACCGTAAGTTTATTTTTGAAGTCTGTGAGTCTGTTTCTGTTCTGTAAAGAAGTTCATTTGTATCATTTTTTAGATTCCACATATAAGTGATATCACATGATATTTGTCTTTCTCTGACTTCAGTTAATATGATAATCTCTAGGTCCATCCATGTTGCTGCAGATGACATTATTTCATTCTTTTTTATGGCTGAGTAATATTCCATTGCATATATGTACCACATCTTTATTCAGAAAACATAAGCAGAACACTCTTTGACATAAATTGTAGCAATATTTTTTTGGATTCACCTTCTAGAATAATGAAAATAAAAATAAACAAATGGGACCTAATTAAACTTAAAAAGTTTTGCACAGCAAAGGAAACCATAAACAAAATGAAAAGATAACCCACAGGATGGGAGAAAATCTTTGCAAATGATGTAACCAACGAAGGATTAATTTCCAAAATATACAAACAGTTCATGCAGCTCAACATCAAAAAATAGAATAGCACAATCAAAAAATGGGCAGAAGATCTAAATAGACATTTCTCCAAAGAAGACATACAACTGGCCAAAAAACACATAAAAAGATGCTCAACATGACTAATTATTAGAGAAATGGAAGCCATCCATTTATTTATTTATTTATTTATTTATTTATCTTTTTTGCAGTATGCGGGCCTCTCACTGTTGTGGCCTCTCCCGTTGCGGAGCACAGGCTCCGGACATGCAGACTCAGCGGCCATGGCTCACGGGCCCAGCCGCTCTGCGGCATGTGGGATCTTCCCGGACTGGGGCACAAACCCGTGTCCTCTGCATTGGCAGGTGGACTCTCAACCACTGTGCCACCAGGGAAGCCCCATCCATTTATTTTTGATCTATATGTTTCCTAATATTTTAAAGTGGATTTCTTGTAATCAACATTGTTTGTGTCATGTTTTTTGGTCCTTTCTGACAATCTGTATTTAATTGCTGTTTTTAGACTATTGATGTGCAAAGTGGTTATTGAAATAGTCGGATTATTATCTACCATATTCATTGCTGTTTTCTGTTTGTTGCCCATGCTTTTTAGTCTTATTTTATGCCTTCCACTCTTTTTCTGTAGTTTTTGGTTTTAACTGAGCATTTTTTATGATTTCACTTTCTCTTGCTTTCTTAGCATATCTCAGTTATACTTTTTTTTAAACTGTTTTTAGTAGTTGACCTAAATTTGCAATATATCTTTACAACTAATTAAAGTCCACTTTCAAATAACACTGTTCCATTTCACAAGTAGTGTGAGTACCTTATAATAACAGAAGAATCTTAATTCTTCCCTCCTCTTTCTTGTATCATTGCTGTAATTCATTTTACTTATACCTGAGTCTGTGTGTATGCATATATATATATCTCACATAATTGAATACATGTTGCTATTATTATTTGAACAAACTGTTATCTGTTAGAACAATTAAGAATAAGAAAAATGAAAGCTTTTATTTTACTTTCAATACCTTCTATGATGCTCCTGCTTTCTTTATGTAGATCAAGTTTCTGACCTATGTAATAGTCCTTCTCTTTAAAGAACTTCTTTTAACATTTCTTGCAGGACAGGTCTATTGGCAACACATTTCTTCAATGTTTGCTTTCCTTTTGAAGGCTAATTATGTCACATACAGAATTTTACGTTGATGGTTTTTTTTCTCTCAACAATTTAAATATTTCACTCCATCCTCTTTTGCTTGCATGACTTGTGAGAAGTAAAATATATTTCTTATCTTTTTCCTTCTATAGGTAAGTAATTTTTTCTTCTGTCAGAATTTTTCCTTATCTTTGATTTTCTGTAGTTTAAAAATATTATGACTAGGTGGTAGTTTTTGGCATTTATTTATCTTGGTATTCTCTAGGCTTCCTGGATATGTGGTTTGGTGTCTGACATTAATTTGAGGAAATTTTCAGTCATTATTGTTTTAATTATTATTTCTATTCCTTTCTCTCTTTCTAGTATTCCCATTATATGTATATTACATCCTTTGAAATTATCCCACAGGCTTGAGTATTCTGTTTTTTCAGTATTTGTTCACTTTGCTTTTTAGTTTTAGAGATTTCCACTGAGATATTCTTAAGCTCAGAGATTCTTTACTCTGCCATGTCCAATCTACTAATAAAACCATCAAAGACATTCTTCTTCTGTTACAGTGTTTTTAATCTCTAGTATTTCTTTTTGGTTCTTTCTTGGAATTTCTAGCTCTCTACTTACATCTGTTCTTGCATGCTGTCTATTTTATCCATCAGAACAATAAGCATATTAATGATAGTTGTTTTAAATTCTTGTTCTGATAATTCCAGCATCCTTGCCATGTGTGGTTCTGATGTTTGTCTCTTCAAATTATGTTTTTTGCCTTTTGGTATGCCTTGTAAATTTTTCTTGATAGCTGCACATAATGTGAAGTAAAAGGAACTGCTGTAAATAGGCTTTAGTAATGTAGTAGTAAGGTGTGTGGGGAAAAGAGGCATTCTATAGTCCTGTGATTAGATATCAGTCTTTTGGTGATCCTATGCATCTGAACTGTGAGCTTCATAAGCGTTTCTCCATTTTGTTTTCTCTTCCCTTGGATGGGACAGGATGGCTAGAGTATGCTGCAGTTGGGTATTTCTTTTCTTCTATGTGGAAGGCTAGAGTTGAGTATTTCCTTTCCCTCAGGTCAATTAGGCTCTAAGAATACCTCAGCCTAATAGGCTCAGGTTAACTAATTTTTCCTGTGGGCAGGCCTTGTTAAGAATGGAGTGCTTTGGCATATTTCAAAATGGTTCCTTTTCCCCCTCCCTCTGCTGAAAACACTAGAGGATTTTTCTCTAATGTTTACTGTGAGAACCTGGTCAGGCTTCTAGAGATAAATCTCACAAAATTGTAGGGGATCCCCTATGAGTGGGTTCCCCTGGAGTTGTTAGCTGTCAAAGTTGTTCACACTGAGCCTCCAGCAGTTACTCAATTATAGTTCATGTTGTCCTACTCTGGCATTGATTCCTGTTGTAGTTTTCCCCTGTGAATCTCTGCTCTGGTAAGCCATGACCCCTTGTATTCACCTATCTGTATCTCCAATCTCAGGGGCAGCAGTTTGCCTCATGTCCTTATTTTCTTATGTATTCTAGAATAGTTGTTGATTTTTAAGTCTGATCAGCTTTTTACTTGTTTAGAATGGAATGGCCACTTCCAAGCTCCTTACATGCAGAACTGGAATCTGGAAGTTCCCTCACCTTGTCTTTTAACCTCTCTTTAAAAAAATTTCTTTATATCTACCTTCTAGTCCATTAGTTTTATCTAACATGAGGTTAACCTAATAGATTAAATTTCTAATTCAATATATTAATTATTTTTAATTTGTATATTTTATATTTCAAACATTATTTCTAACTTGCCTTGGTTTTCAATTTTCCCTACTTTTTCAATTTTACATATTATGACTATTCTTTTCTCATGGTTTTAGTTTCTTTATATATTTGATTATTTAAACATATGAATTTGTATTCTACACAGAAAGGTCCTATTTTTCTAAAATTCTTGGGATTTTAAACTCATTTATTTTGTCTCCTGATTCTAATGGTGAATTGTTATTCATATGCTTTTTAGTGTAAGACATTGTGAGTTCATCAAATGAAGTTGTACCAGTGAGAATTCTGTTCAGCTTCACATGAGCTTTTTGCCCTCTGGAGTATTTGGCAGATACTGTAGTTTGTCACAGCCTGTAGTCACTTTCATGCACATTTGTCAACTTCTGAGTTTGGAAACCACATGCATAATATAAATTCTGACCTCAGGCCATGTGGAGAAATGCTTTTCACTCTCACAGCCCAAGAACACATAGCAAAGCATCCCTGTCTTTTTTCCATGCCAGGGGATCCATGTTTCTAGAACTCTGTTCACATAGCTCTTTAAAGTTCCTTCTTTCCTATGGGAGGTCTCAGTTCCAATAATCACTCTGAGTGGAACCAAGAATATTTATCCTATGCCTGAATAGCTCTGAAATAAAACTCATGGTCTACCAAGCAGGACATATACATGGACATATTCAGTTTCCATCTGTGTTTACAATTCTTTGTTTCTGGAATCTAGGTGTATCACTTTATATCTTGTGATTGTGGTTTGATATATTTTATCCAGTATTGTAGGAGCTTCAACAGATGGTTTTCCAGGTGATTAAGTCCACTTAATTTCTTCATATTTAAAAAATACATATAAAGCAATGTAAGCTTTAATAATTGCTCTATCACATCATGAGCAGTTTATGGTTAGTGTTATGAATGTTAAATGTAAAAAAAAAGTACCATTTTATGTATAATCATTCATCCAGATTTTTCTGATTCTTGCTAAAGTTCTCTTTTCTTCATCTTTTTACCATAAACAATGGAGACTCTTACTTTCATTTGGGTATTTGATTTTTTTTTTTCCTCTTGAGAGAGGTCTCACTGTAATTTGATATTGTTGATTGAGGCTTCTCTAAAGCCCATACAGTGAAATTTATGTTTTGAACTAATGAAGTATTTGTTATTCCAAATGGTGAAATGATACATTTTCATTTGTTAAGTTAGTTTAAAGTATCTGCAAGAGTGGGTAATTTTGGATTGGTAAATTAGAGGGCACAATAAAATTATGCTAGACCCACTTGGATGACTCTGTGGGCGATCTGATGCTTCTTTTAGAGTTACTTGAGATGTTGTCATACTCCTTTCAATATCTCCTTCACAAACTAAATCTGTACTTTTTCTCCCTTTGTTCAAAGATTCCAAATATTTTGCTTACACTTAATGATTTTTGCTTCATATTTAACAATTTCTATGTTATATGTGTGTTCTTTGGTTGACATCCTGAACTCCATCTCTATGCCTTTCATAAATATTCCTCCTTATAGTTAAGAATTTCTAGAAATAAAACAAATGCTATTTTGTAGCGTATCTCTTTTATTCATATAGGGATTACTATGCTGTATTGATTTTATGAAATAGTTTTTCAAGTAATTATACTGCAAAATTAAATTTGCAAAATCCCCTTAGGCATCATGGTGCAACAAAGCAGATTAATTAGTGACATCTCAGATTTACTGATGAAACTAATAGAAAATTAAACAACCAATAGGTTTTATTTGGTGTTGTTTCAAGGAGGAAACATTCGGAGAGGTCAATAGCAGAAATGGTATTTTGATTTTTAACAGATATATTCATCCACGTTATGCCTGGTCACTTTTACTTAGAATAATATGATATATAAACATATATATATATATATTATATGTGTACATATATATTTATATGTACACATTATACATATATATCTGTATATACACACACATTTTCAGACACACTACTTACTATTTCTGTAGCGTAGTTCATAGTTACTCAAACGTTGCTGAAGTTTTTACTAATATTTTTCTAGATAAGGAAGAGAGAAAAGTTCCCCAGATATTCTATTAGTTTCTTTCCAAGAGAATTTATATCTGCATGGACACTTCCTTTGCTAGTTTGCATGTCTCTTATCAATATTAATGGTTTATATTTAGTGCTTTAGTGCACACACCGGTACCTTAACACCTAGTACACTTTTTAATCTATAACTTTTAGAAAAATTATAAATGAGTCAGTCTTCCAAGAAGCACTCTGTGTGAGAGAATATTCTTGGTTAATGGTTCTATTGATATTTTTCTTCAACTGATCTTATTCCAACCAGCATTCAAAGTTCATACGTACTCACATTGTTACCAAACTCAGGTTCAGCTGCTTGCTGCTCAAAAACAAAACTTGAGAGGCAAGTGTTGGTAGAAAGGAAAGTTGCTTTAATCGGAAAAGCTGACAATAGGGGAGAAGGCAAATTTATAACCTAAAACCAACACTGAAGATTCTGCTGGGCCATGAAAGTTTTGAAAGGGAAAAGGGGAAGTAATCTCAGTTAATTATTGAGATACTTGTAGCTCAGAGATCAGACTTGTAGCTATCTCCCACTGTGTGCAAGCTTATTGACTCCTCATGATCTTTGTTTTGATGCTATCTTGTTCACACAATTTGTTTGTGAGATTACCGAAGGAGAAGATATGGAAGTGATCTTGTCATCTGTTAATTACTCACTCTTCATTGATTTTACTTCTTTGATCTATGTAAAGAATCAACAGGTTAGGCAAGGTATTGTGTAATCAAAAGATTTGAAAGGTGTGCTTAGGCTGGAGATGAGTAGAGCCTGGGGGTGCCTGGTTTAAGGTTAATTACAATATAGCTTTAATAAAGTGACAGGACAAAAGGGGCCTTCTGCAGAGAGCTCTTTCGTGCAGAGTTCTTTCCTGTCAAAAGCTGCTTACAAATCCTCACTTGTCAGAATATCATTCCGTTTCTATGGGATTATGGACAAATATCCATCTTCTGTAACTTCTTCATGCTGACACAAGGCGCCATATTCTTAGAGTGGAAGATGTCGATGTAGGTCTGTAGCATGTCTTTGCTGACAGTTTTAGTTACCCATTTACATATATGGGCAGAACAAGTTATAATTATTTTGATGCCCACAAAGATATAGATTATTATAAACAGTAGTGTTAATCCCATTCTCTTAAGGCCAATTCTTGGAATTGTGCTAGCTATAGATTCAGTACTGCTCAAGACAGAGAAGCTTATGTCACAACTGCAGTCTGGTCATCATGCAGTTAGCTTTTTCCCTCTGGTGGTAGTTATAGTATCTGTAAAATGACTCAGGAATGTGCATCAGAAACTGAGTCGGTGACTCCATGTCCTAATCATTAACTGCTTGAGCCTGCTCTTTTGTGACTCAGGGAGGCCTGGGAGACTTCAGCTTTTCTACAAACAAGAGGCAGGGGAATAGAGGAGCCTTTGTACTTGGAGGGTCCCGCAGGGTTCTGCTTGGTTCACCATGTAATTCTTTCTATATTGATCTATTTATGTTCAATTGATTGATATATCTATTTCATTCGAATCCTGTTACAGTAAGTACCATGGATCCTCAGCTCTGTTTTGTAACCCTTGGCAAGTTGCTTAAAAGTTTGTCTCAATACCTTCATTTGTAACATGGTAATAGAATCTACTTCATAGGATTGTGTTGCGGGTAATTTTATACATATAAGCATTTACAACAGTTCATGATCACAGTGATCACTTAGTAACTGCTAATTATTATTATTTAATATTTGTTACAGAAGCTAATATCAAATATTTTGTCATAAATTATTGTTAATTTCACAGCATCCCTGGTATTCATGGCATTAAATTCTGTGAATTCTATGTACACAAAGGCTTTTATATTTGTCCTAGACATTTCTGTCTCCAGAATCACTACTTTAATCTAGTCTCTAACCTTTTGCATAAACTAATTTAATATTTCTTAACGTGTTTGTCTTTAGCCTTTCTTGATAAACCAATATCCGCATTACTACTATAATGTTTTCTAAAACACCTACCTACTCATACATCACTTTTTAAAACGTCAATGGACTTTTCTAAAACTGAGCTTCATTTTTAGAAGTTCTGAGCAAGGAACACAAAGTTTTTTGGTTGTCTTGTGTTGGGGAAATGATTAAAAAGAAAATCTCCTTCTATCCCAGAAATCCTCTCTACAAATGTAAAAAAATAAAGAAAATAGTTTCGTTATTAAGTAAGCATTAAACCAGACTACAGTGTGCATCACAGGCCATCCACTAAAGAAATTGCAAAGACAGATCTCATGCATTTATATAGGTAGGCTGATACAATTCATTACACATTTTATCCAAAGGAAAAATAATCTCTTATCTCTAAGACAAAAAAGAAGTCACCGCTTGTAGCCAGGTCTCTAGAAAGACAGAAACAGGGAGACAGGCTGCAATCCTCCCTTATGTTCCCATTTCAAAAAGATGGCTCCAAGAACCTCAAGAAAGATTCCTGGGGTGAAAAACTAGCAAGAGTCTTATTTAGCTTTTAAAAGATTTACATACAATTTAAAGAGACAGAGAAAGAGTTTACATGAAAGGATTTACAAGTTTAAATTAAAAGGAAATGCTGTAAGACAAGGGAGAGCAAAAAGGTTCTTTTTCACATTTGGCACTAGGGAAAACCCAAATTTTTTCAGATTTGTTATTATCCTTACTCTTCTCACAGTCTTTAACACTGGCTTAATTTTCTGGCAATGCCTTATATCTCCCTGAAGCACATTGTGTTTGTACTAATTTATACCATACCTTGATACTTCCATGCCTTTACTAATGTAATTTATTCCTTCATCCTGAGATATATTTCCTTTCTTTTTCTGGAAAACATCTACGCATTTTTTCAAGGATCAGGCCGAATACTGCTTTGTCTATGCATTTTCAAACATCAAAACTGCTGTATCTAGTGGGAAATGTAAAAAAATAAAATGAAAACACACTGTTTATCAAGAAGAGGTGTATCACAACATACCAATAGCATATTTCCTATAAAAGAGATGAGTTTGTTAGATTTATATGGAGTAATATTGACATATTATGACGAAATAAGGTAAATGTGAATAGATTGTTGACCTGAAACAAATAGACTGCCAGATATTTCTCCAGCAATGATGGATTTATTCGGGATCTGCAGAGAATTGCAATTCAGGGTCTGCAGCCATGGTGAGCCACCTCCAAGTTCCCTCACAGCAAAGGAAGGAGACTGCTTTTGTAGATAGGAGAGGAAGTTGGGAGGGTTATAGTAAACAATGAGTTCATGGCTCTTCATTGACTGAATCCTTGCCAGGAAAGAAGAGGGGTCTTTCTCCCATCTGTTGGGCTCTGCTGTTGTCTCAGGGCATGAGAATTGCCCCTTCTGGTTTCTCAACTCTGTTTCATTGAGGTGTTTGTTAATTTTTTACAAGGTGCATGAGAAATATATATATATTTGGACCGAGAGAATCATGAATCTATATCAACTGAGCACAAGGCCACAAATAGCTGCTTCTGGTCTCAATGGTGCCCTTCAGCTTTCCTACTTCAGGAGTTTCATAAACACAGTAAGATGAATGAAGTATAGACTTAGAGTTTCCCAATTTTTAGTGAGTCATTATAAAAGATGGTCTCTACAACGTATTCATAAATTATAATAAATATGTTGGCAGTTCACTTTGCAGTATAATCAGCCATATTTTAGCTGAGAGGTATACATGAGCCTATATATCTTTCACTTTTCTTAGTCTGTATTTGAAAGTTATTAGTCATTCCACTCTTCAACTTTAACTAGCATCATGTCTAAAGCAGAAATAGAGAAGAAAACCTATTTTAATTTCCTGAAGAGAAAATTTCATTTCTCTGATAATGTATTTAAGTTTGCAACAATCTGTAAGAACCCTAAATGATTTGTTTTTATCTCTATTTTTAAAAAGTAGTAGTCAAATATCAAATAATGGAGGTACTGCTATGTATTTTTTTCCTGACAAGTAAAACAAATACTTTGTCTTAAAATGCTTTCATAGAACATTGAAACAACTGAAAATATAATAAAAATTAATAATATTTCAGTGATACAAAACAAAGAATAGCCACATTGAAACAGATTACAGAAAATCATGAACATTTTTCTAGTGGTTTGAGACTCTGACCCAATAGCACACAGAAGAGAGAAATAGATAATATGAAATCTAGACACAAAGACTTGGGTAATCTGAAGAGGTGTTATGGGAGCATAGGAAGGGTATTCAGTCCTGAGTCCAAGTCAGGCTCTAGCATTGATTAACTGCTTGTCTTTGAAGGTATTAAATATCATGCTTGGTGCATATACACTTGCCCATCTGAGAAAAATTTGTTTACAAGAGTTGTAGAGGGCTGAAATGAGATCATATGCACTAAATGGTATCTCAAAGCCTGGAATGTCTTAAGATCTCAACCAAACTTATTTCCATTTTTCCATTTTTCTGTACCTTCTTCTAGGAACATATCTAATGTTTTGCTCTCTAGCAACAGAGCAAGGTGGATATATTCATGACAAGAACAAGTATCTGTAATATGGATGGTTCATATGTTAATTAGCAAAGCTGAAACTTATTTACTTTATATATAAGTTGGATCTTTTTTCAAAATTTGTCTCTGACAAAGTTATGTTACAATCAGTTAAAATATAAAGAAGATAATAGTGCCTACCTTACAGAGTTATTGTGAAGATCAAATAGCTAATCTATGTTTAAAAAAAACACAAAAGTCTAGAACATAATAAGCACCCATTAGTGTTACTTTTGATTAGGCTGTGTTGTTGATTATGACAATATTGATGACGATGATGATAATGAAGTTATTTCTCTCTATATTTTAACACTGACTAGAGCATATTTCAACCTTATTTTTTAGTGTATTCATTCTTGGTGGGGAGAAAAAAATTTAATGCTGTATAAACATTATACCTTTATTAAAGTATTTCAGTAGTTTGTCACTAGATTCTATTTTCCTTTTTTATTTTAATATGAGTATAAACAATCGTCCATTCACCAAGTAGATCAGAGCTTGTAGCTGGTAGAGTTAGTCTCAATGATGAAACTTAGGAGCAGACACCTTAATTGTAACACTAAATCAAGAAAAAAAATCAAGTGTGTATATTCAGCACCAGTTTTATGCTATTGGCAAAATTGCTGATGTTTAATTGACTGTTGGGAGAGAATGCTACTTATGCAGTTGCACTAATAATGATTCCACTGGAACCATATCAGTCCTCATGTCATATTAACCCCTCTGAATGAAACCCTGTACTGCTTAACTTCTCTCCTTCTTTCGTGTACCTTTCATCATATGATATAAAGCATGTCTCCATGGAAACAAAAAGCATTTCCTTTAGAAGACAACAGGTGAATAATTCCTGCCTAATCCTTTCATTATTCTTCAGAGACTATTTTATTACAAGTGAAAAAGCTTCAACAGCAGTCTGTACTCTGCAACAGGACAGTTTAATCACTTCAATAAGGCTCAACCAACAGCCACTAAGAACTATTTTATTAACTTCCTAGAGGATTTGTGGCTGTACAACATTAAAAGGTGCCTTACAGTAAACTAACATCCAGGGGAAAAAATAGTATAGTTCAACCACATAGGAAAGGTAAGAAAAGCCCCTGAGAAGTGTATGAAATATTTGGTCTTCTTAAGTACCTATCAACAAAATGACACTGTGTCATACCTCTGTTTACCACAGGCTGACTCTCTATATCATTCTTACTTGTTTAAGATTGATTTTTAAGATTAATAAAAATGCTGATAATGATTTATGACTTCTGGTTACCTTGTGAAGAGACTTTATGTATCGGGGGCCACAATCTCCTACAATGCATGAAGCTTTGGCACATTCGTATTTTCACTATTGTTTTTATGTATTTCTTTAATAAGCGTATATAAGGTTTATAATCATAATATAAAACATTACATTGTTTCATCTACGTCCTTTCAAAAACATCACACAAAAATCATCAATGACCTATCTCACATTCCTTACCCAAATATTTAGTGCTCTCTGTGTTTTATAAGCAATTGCCTATTTTCTGCCTTTCTTTATTGTCTCCTAAAAATGTATGGTTAGGTGTGCAGCATCTATCTTTTGGAGCAGATGTGAGAAGTTTAAAACACTCTAATAGAAGCAAATTCATAAAAATAATAACTAGGAGCACTTCATGCAGATAACTATCAAAAACTACCCAAAATGAAAGAAAAGGGTTTCCCTGGTGGCGCAGTGGTTGAGGGTTCACCTGCTGATGCAGGGGACACGGGTTCGTGCCCCGGTCCAGGAATATCCCACATGCCGCGGAGTGGCTAGGCCCGTGAGCCATGGCCGCTGAGCCTGCATGTCCGGAGCCTGTGCTCCGCAATGGGAGAGGCCACAACAGTGAGAGGCCCACGTACCGCAAAAAAACAAACAAACAAACAAAAACTACCCAAATTGGTACATTCGACCAGTGGAGGTTTTTTTTTTTTTTTCAGTTACTTCTCCTTTTTCATTTCTAATTCTATTGATTTGAGTCCTCTCCCTTTTTTTCTTGATGAGTCTGGCTACTGGTTTATCAATTTGGTTTATCTTCTCAAAGAAACAGCTTACAGTTTTATTCATCTTTGCTATCGTTTCCTTCATTTCTTTTTCATTTATTTCTGATCTGATCTTTATGATTTCTTTCCTTCTGCTAACTTTGGGGTTTTTTTCTTTCTCTAATTGCTTTAGGTGCAAGGTTAGATTGTTTATTTGAGATGTTTCATGTTTCTTAAGGGAGGATTGTACTGCTATAAATATCCCTCTTACAACTGCTTTTGCTGCATCCCATAGGTTTTGGGTATAGAGACTGTCCTCCACATGGCTCAGAATACAAGGGAGAAAAAATAGAAAGACTGAAAGAAATAAAGGGGATAAAATAAAATAAAGTAAGATAAAATAAAATTATTAAAATTAAAAATAATTATTAAGAAAACAATTTTAAAAGTTAAGAAAAAAAACGAAAAAACGGACGGACAGAACCCTAGGACAACTGGTGAAAGCGAAGCTATACAGACAAAATCTCACACAGAAGCATACACATACACACTCACAAAAAGAGGAAAAGGGGAAAAAATAATCTATCTTGCTCCCAATCCACCTCCTCAATTTGGGATGATTCGTTGTCTATTCAGGTATTCCAGAGATGCAGGGGACATCAAGTTGATTGTGGAGATTTAATCTGCTGCTTCTGAGGCTGCTGGGAGAGATTTCCCTTTCTCTTCTTTGTTCGCACAGCTCCCGTGGTTCAGCTTTGGATTTGGCCCCGCCTCTGCGTGCAGGTCGCCTGAGGGCATCTGTTCTTCGCTCAGACAGGACGGGGTTAAAGGAGCCGCTGATTCGGGGGCTCTGGCTCACTCAGGCCGGGGGGAGGGAGGGGTATGGATGCGGGGCGAGCCTGTGGCGGCAGAGGACAGTGTGACGTTGCACCAGCCTGCAGCGCACTGTGCGTTCTCCTGGGGAAGTTGTCCCTGGATCACGGGACCCTGGCAGTGGCGGGCTGCAGAAACTCCCGGGAGGGGAGGTGTGGATAGTGACCTGTGCTCGCACACGGGCTTCTTGGTGGCTGCAGCAGCAGCCTTAGCGTCTCATGCCCGTCTCTGGGGTCTGCACTGATAGCTGCGGCTCACGCCGGTCTCTGGAGCTCCGTTAAGCAGCAGTCTTCATCCCCTCTCCTCGCGCACCCTAGACTAGCGGAGTTTTGAGAAGATAACAGATGCCTTTAGGAGTAGAGAAGTAATGTGTGTGCGTGTGTGTACATGCATGTATGTATACCATGCACATACGTATATATATGTACATATATGGTGTGTGTGTATTTGTGTTTCATATAGTTGATTAATTTCAGATATTTTTCTCTGTATTTATGCAGCATTCTTAATTTCAATCAAAATTAGAAGGAAAATACAAAGGAAAAGCTTTTGGTTTCCTCCGATGCAATTGTTAAGAACTTAACCTATTTTCTTATTTGATAAAATTAGTTGATTATGTTGCACTTTTATTTTCTAAGAGTATAAACAGTCTGTTTACCCTTTTAAATCAAAGGCTGAAAATAAAAAACGAGGCAAAATAATAAATGTTTATAAATAGGTGAAAGGACAGAAGCTGCTACGACCTCCCCTTCTTGCTTTAGTAACAGATTATTAAATTTTACCTGGACACTGACTCACCTAGAATAAAGACTAGAATCCCAGCAGCAGGTTGAGGACATGTGACTAATTTTGACTAACGTAGTGCTAATGGAAGTAGTGGATACATGACCTTGAAGTGAAAGAGATCATGGTGTCTTTTTCCTCTTCTCACAGCTTTGGTTGTGATCCTGTGGACCATATGGATTTGAGCAATTCTATAAAATGGCAGAGCAATAAGTTGGAAGGAACTTGAATCCCTGACATAGTGATATTTCCTATATCTGTTATTCTGATTCTTTGCTGCAGAAGCTGAACTTATATTCTTATTAATGCAGAGCATATCCTTTCATGTGAGCTCAAATATTCATTCACTTACTCAGTTAATCAATACTTATTAAGAGTCAACTATATGCCAACGACAGATTCTTTCATGGTAATTACATTCTTGTGTGATATGCAGATAATAAAAACAATATAAATAAGTGTGAAATTAGAATCAGTTTATAATAAAGAGAGGCTCTGAATGCAGACAACTTCACAAACTAGAACACCGGAAAATGGAGTTTGGGGAAGGTGCAAATGCCTTTAAGAGGAGAAATAGATAATGATAGATAAGAACATATAAGCTAGATAATAACATAATATTTGAAGGGAATAAAGTATTGAAGATGTGATACTGTCAGAAAAGAATAGTCATAAGTACAAAAAGGACTGAAGGACACTCAACAGCTACAAATTGGTGGTAATAACTTTCCTGTGATGTGGGAGATATTCAGAAATAGGTATATGTATTTATAAATATACATGAATAAATATAAAACTTACATTGGGATGCAACATAATATCAAGACAATTTAAATATATCTTTAAAATATAATATAATACTTAAAAATTATAAAGCCATCAGAAAAAATATACTCTTTAACAAAGGAATGGAAAATTCAAACTAATTGGACAAGGGTGGACAGATATAACTGTTATATTTTTAGACCAAATGTAAAATCTAATATCTAAAGAAGAAATGGAACTATACAAACATTTTGTTATACTACTCCAGGAAAATATTTGCATATGTCTCTTTTAAAGCAATGTGTTTATTTAATATTCTATTTTAACTCTGATCAATATTTATAAAATATTATTTTTATGAAAATAGTCCTTTGACTATGTAGCTTAAAATTTTATCTATTTTCTTTATATATCTGCTTTAATTCTTTCAAAAATAACAATTTTGACTGTTATGCCATGGAGAGATGCCTGAATATTTAACAGATCAATTCATAGCATTTACAAAGTGAAAAGAAAGTATTAACTCTTTTCAAGAAGCAAAAATTATCATGAAGAAGAATCCTGGCTCATTAAGAAATCAGACATTGAAAATCATATCATAATTGTCTCCAAAGTGTCTTAAAAACCCAAGTATTTTTAATTGATGCTTTACATTTTTTAAATTTAAACACCTTTTTTTTCAAGTTCTTCTCACTCATGGGGTTATGAATTGAATCTTTTATTTCATCTTTTATTTCAGAGTCTAGTCAAAACTTAAAGCAATTATACACAGATGTGAAATCCAACGACCTCTAATTAGCCTTATTTTAATCCAGGCCTTGACAAGGAGTAGTGCTTTTAATTCAGGAAACTCAGAAAGTATTTGTTGAATGAGTCATTTTAATGTATGTGTCATGTCTAAACACTGAACATAGTTTAACTGTACTCAGCTGTATATTACAAGGTTAAGATGGATCTTGTTGCCATCTTTACAGGAAATATGAACAAATTATTTTATCCAGTTATTAATTTTCATTAAATTAGAAATATTTTTGAATATATAGAAACCAGATTTAAGACTTAGGGTGTATACAATATAGAATTATACAATGCATCATATTTAAAAAAAATTTATTGGAGTATAGTTGATTTACAATGCTGTGTTAGTATGATGCATCATATTAAATTGATCTCATCTCAAACCAGTCCCTCCACTGGGTCTCCACATCCCATCCTCTCTTTCGTGCTTAAGAATTTTGGTCCTACAATTATCCTCTCTCTTACATCATAAATTTTCCCTAATCTACTGGATCATCCCCAATCATCCCCAATGACATATAAACAAGAAATAGGTATATGTATTATTCATTCTGTCTTTTTAAAAACACAATAAACAAACATAAACTTTTTTTACATTTTGTTGCTTTTCTTACAGCAAGGTTCATCAAAAGAATTTTCTCTACATTGTCAGTGTCTAATAACTCTCTTCCCATTTCTCTATTCAATCACCCAAAAAAGTGTTTTCCTCCTTCACCACCAATGAAACTATTCTTGAACTCTATATTGACAATGATTGATTGTTTGTACTCATTTAGTTTACTGTGTGCTATATCTTGTTATAATTTCTTCACTTGGCTTCTAGAAAACCACATCTCATTGCTTTCGCTCCTACTTCACTGGGAAGCACTTTTCTTTTTTTTTTTCAATTATGTTTTACTGATTCTTTCTCTTCCCTTAGAATTCTTCATGTTATAGTGATCCAGTCCTCAGTCACTGGCTCTTTTCTGTGTTACCTACACTCTCTCCTTTGCTGATTTCAGTCTCCTGATATTGTATACCATTTCTATGCCAACTACTTTCATATTTATATCTTCAGTTTGGACCATTTTCTGTAGTTCTAGTCACATATTTGATGAAACTGACAGGCATATGAAACACTATATGCTTGGAACTGAACACTTCTTATCTCTCTACCCTAAATCTGTTCCTATCTTAGTGATGATAGCTCTATCCTTTAGGTTACTTAACACAAAAACCTTAGTGTCATTCTTGACTTCACTTTTTCTCTGACGTACCACATACAGTTTGTCATGAAATCATACTTGCTCTCCCTTTATAATATACCTAGAATTAGACCCTTTTGCACCATCTCCACTTTATTCAAGCTACCCATCATCTCTTGTTTGAATTAGTTCATTAGCTTCCTAACTGGTCTCCCTGCTTCCAGTTTGCTCCCCTGCTTTGCATTATCAACACAACACTGTGTGATTTAGATAAAACATGTATCAGTTGATGTTACTCCTCTGATTCATAGGAAAAT
This sequence comes from Neophocaena asiaeorientalis asiaeorientalis, assembly GCF_003031525.2. Taxonomy (NCBI): domain Eukaryota; kingdom Metazoa; phylum Chordata; class Mammalia; order Artiodactyla; family Phocoenidae; genus Neophocaena; species Neophocaena asiaeorientalis. Next base: position 754,881 of record NW_020173273.1, read on the forward strand.
CTGAGGAATTCCTGTTGCACTAGCAGCAGATGTTGAAGCTCTGCAAAGCTCTCTGAGCCAGTCTCTTGCTTCCTCTCTCATCCCACCTCCTATTGCTCTCCCTCTTGCCCATTCTTCTCCAGTCATACTGATCTTTTTCTTCTTCAAATATTCCAATTTGGCCCTTGCTGCAGTAGTTTCCTCTTCCTGGAACTCCCTTCTCTGTAAATCTGTATGATTTACTGTTTATCATGTTGAAGTCATTGCTCACCTTCTCGTTGATGCTTTCCTTGGCCATGCTTTATAAAATTGCTACCCAACACCCCTCCCTCCACTATATTTTTGTCACCCCTCATTAACACTGCTCAATTTGCTTTCTTTTCCAGTAGAATTTATTACCACCCAACATACTTTATTTTGTTTACTGTTTAAAGTTACTCATTCTTTCTAACAAGTTAATTCCAAAAAAACAGGAATATGTGTGTGTTTTGTTCATTGATGAATTCTAAGTACCTAGAACAGTGCTTGGCACATACTGAACACATAGTAAAGACTTGTTGACTGGATGAATATTGTTATGTTAAATCACTTCAGTTTATATTGTATAGAAATAACAAAATTTATATCACATGCATTCAGTGATTATTTAGTGTTATTTGAATATTATCAAATGCCTATCCAGTGGTGTATCATAATAAACATACTTTTATTTAGTCAATATTACTTTATCTTGTTTACAATGTTGTCATGGAAATAGGAAAGCTTGTGCTTAAAATACTTTATATTTTCGCTTAATGCCACTTATATAGAGATTATAACAAGTCTAATGACTGTAATCAGCTCCTTTAGCCCTTAAGGAAACACCTTGCTTCCATTTATAGAGATTTAGGTGATCATGATTCTAGCCCTGGGTCATAACAGGATAACTGTGTAACCTCAGGCAAAGTACATTAGAGTACATATCTTTGACTTTTGAAGTAGAGAAAATACTTGCTCTGCAATTGTTATAGAATGATTGGAAATATCAAGAGATTATGTAAGGGAAAAACTATAAACAAATGTAAATGTTCTATGGTATAATAAATTATTCTAGTTATATAAATTATATAAATATTTCAGTTTTTCACATCGAATTCTGATGTATCAATAGTCTCTAAAATCAAATGTGTCATGTAGTGTGAAATACTAATACACTATATAGACTTTAATAATTTGAAGTGTTTAGAGACATTTTCAAGTACAGTACATATATTTTAAATCTCATTTTAACTTTCTTAATATTTAATTTGAAAATTCCATTCTCAACAGAGAATTACTCAAAACTACAAGAGAAATTAAGCAAATATATCTTAAAATTTTTTCCAAATGTGTTTATAACATAGAGTGAAATGAGTTTCCTTTACTGATACTATAATAATGGAAAGGACAAACCTCAATGCAAATTAGTTCCTAGTAGATTATCAAATGTTTAGATTATCAAAGTACCAAGGTTTATAATACGTTGTTATATAAGTGATAGCTATATAGTAAGAGTAATTTATGGTTATATATTTTATAGTATATATATTTAAGTAAAGTTATATTTATAATCATATAATTCACACTCTATTCAAAATTCAAGATTTAATTTTAGTATAATTTACTCTAACATTTATTGAGGTCTTTACAATTTATGGAACCTTTTTACATATGTTATCTTCCTGCATTCTCAGAACTGTTGATTGAAAAAATACATTAATCCTATTTTATGGAAAAACATTTTAGTGACATCTCATAATAGCCAAGTTTACTGACCTTATATCCTAGAGCTCTACCATGGTTTCTTATCTTTTACATCCTTTCTTGTTGTATAAAATTTATATAAGTGTTTGTGTGTGAGTATAATACATCACTAACCTATGTAATTTAGAAAACATAGGTATGCCTAGCAAACACACCAAGATAATTGATAATTACCATGAGTAAAATTTTTAACCTAACATGATAAAATCATCAAAGGTGTTTTATACCTACTTTTAAAGATTAGAATGAATAAGCTACTAAGGAATATATTAAGAAATTAGGAAAAATAATTAAATAGAAAGAAATGATGAGCTATGTCATTTTTAAAAGTCAAAATAACATGATATGATGCAAAGAGTACATACTTTTCACCAGATCAGTTTGAATTTCAATGATAACTGTGACCATGAGCAAGTTACATTACTTCTCTAAGCCTCAATTTCTTCATATGCAAAATGGGAAAAAGTTTATTTACTTAATATGGCCTTATATTTTTGAAGGAACACATGAAAACTCTAATTAAATAAGTATATGTAAATTGTATGTAACAGTGTAGTACCAAAAATATGATTGTGGTAATATCTTTATAACTACAAGACAAAATCTCACACAGAAGCATACACATACACACTCACAAAAAGAGGAAAAGGGGAAAAAATAATCTATCTTGCTCCCAATCCACCTCCTCAATTTGGGATGATTCGTTGTCTATTCAGGTATTCCAGAGATGCAGGGGACATCAAGTTGATTGTGGAGATTTAATCTGCTGCTTCTGAGGCTGCTGGGAGAGATTTCCCTTTCTCTTCTTTGTTCGCACAGCTCCCGTGGTTCAGCTTTGGATTTGGCCCCGCCTCTGCGTGCAGGTCGCCTGAGGGCATCTGTTCTTCGCTCAGACAGGACGGGGTTAAAGGAGCCGCTGATTCGGGGGCTCTGGCTCACTCAGGCCGGGGGGAGGGAGGGGTATGGATGCGGGGCGAGCCTGTGGCGGCAGAGGACAGTGTGACGTTGCACCAGCCTGCAGCGCACTGTGCGTTCTCCTGGGGAAGTTGTCCCTGGATCACGGGACCCTGGCAGTGGCGGGCTGCAGAAACTCCCGGGAGGGGAGGTGTGGATAGTGACCTGTGCTCGCACACGGGCTTCTTGGTGGCTGCAGCAGCAGCCTTAGCGTCTCATGCCCGTCTCTGGGGTCTGCACTGATAGCTGCGGCTCACGCCGGTCTCTGGAGCTCCGTTAAGCAGCAGTCTTCATCCCCTCTCCTCGCGCACCCTAGACTAGCGGAGTTTTGAGAAGATAACAGATGCCTTTAGGAGTAGAGAAGTAATGTGTGTGCGTGTGTGTACATGCATGTATGTATACCATGCACATACGTATATATATGTACATATATGGTGTGTGTGTATTTGTGTTTCATATAGTTGATTAATTTCAGATATTTTTCTCTGTATTTATGCAGCATTCTTAATTTCAATCAAAATTAGAAGGAAAATACAAAGGAAAAGCTTTTGGTTTCCTCCGATGCAATTGTTAAGAACTTAACCTATTTTCTTATTTGATAAAATTAGTTGATTATGTTGCACTTTTATTTTCTAAGAGTATAAACAGTCTGTTTACCCTTTTAAATCAAAGGCTGAAAATAAAAAACGAGGCAAAATAATAAATGTTTATAAATAGGTGAAAGGACAGAAGCTGCTACGACCTCCCCTTCTTGCTTTAGTAACAGATTATTAAATTTTACCTGGACACTGACTCACCTAGAATAAAGACTAGAATCCCAGCAGCAGGTTGAGGACATGTGACTAATTTTGACTAACGTAGTGCTAATGGAAGTAGTGGATACATGACCTTGAAGTGAAAGAGATCATGGTGTCTTTTTCCTCTTCTCACAGCTTTGGTTGTGATCCTGTGGACCATATGGATTTGAGCAATTCTATAAAATGGCAGAGCAATAAGTTGGAAGGAACTTGAATCCCTGACATAGTGATATTTCCTATATCTGTTATTCTGATTCTTTGCTGCAGAAGCTGAACTTATATTCTTATTAATGCAGAGCATATCCTTTCATGTGAGCTCAAATATTCATTCACTTACTCAGTTAATCAATACTTATTAAGAGTCAACTATATGCCAACGACAGATTCTTTCATGGTAATTACATTCTTGTGTGATATGCAGATAATAAAAACAATATAAATAAGTGTGAAATTAGAATCAGTTTATAATAAAGAGAGGCTCTGAATGCAGACAACTTCACAAACTAGAACACCGGAAAATGGAGTTTGGGGAAGGTGCAAATGCCTTTAAGAGGAGAAATAGATAATGATAGATAAGAACATATAAGCTAGATAATAACATAATATTTGAAGGGAATAAAGTATTGAAGATGTGATACTGTCAGAAAAGAATAGTCATAAGTACAAAAAGGACTGAAGGACACTCAACAGCTACAAATTGGTGGTAATAACTTTCCTGTGATGTGGGAGATATTCAGAAATAGGTATATGTATTTATAAATATACATGAATAAATATAAAACTTACATTGGGATGCAACATAATATCAAGACAATTTAAATATATCTTTAAAATATAATATAATACTTAAAAATTATAAAGCCATCAGAAAAAATATACTCTTTAACAAAGGAATGGAAAATTCAAACTAATTGGACAAGGGTGGACAGATATAACTGTTATATTTTTAGACCAAATGTAAAATCTAATATCTAAAGAAGAAATGGAACTATACAAACATTTTGTTATACTACTCCAGGAAAATATTTGCATATGTCTCTTTTAAAGCAATGTGTTTATTTAATATTCTATTTTAACTCTGATCAATATTTATAAAATATTATTTTTATGAAAATAGTCCTTTGACTATGTAGCTTAAAATTTTATCTATTTTCTTTATATATCTGCTTTAATTCTTTCAAAAATAACAATTTTGACTGTTATGCCATGGAGAGATGCCTGAATATTTAACAGATCAATTCATAGCATTTACAAAGTGAAAAGAAAGTATTAACTCTTTTCAAGAAGCAAAAATTATCATGAAGAAGAATCCTGGCTCATTAAGAAATCAGACATTGAAAATCATATCATAATTGTCTCCAAAGTGTCTTAAAAACCCAAGTATTTTTAATTGATGCTTTACATTTTTTAAATTTAAACACCTTTTTTTTCAAGTTCTTCTCACTCATGGGGTTATGAATTGAATCTTTTATTTCATCTTTTATTTCAGAGTCTAGTCAAAACTTAAAGCAATTATACACAGATGTGAAATCCAACGACCTCTAATTAGCCTTATTTTAATCCAGGCCTTGACAAGGAGTAGTGCTTTTAATTCAGGAAACTCAGAAAGTATTTGTTGAATGAGTCATTTTAATGTATGTGTCATGTCTAAACACTGAACATAGTTTAACTGTACTCAGCTGTATATTACAAGGTTAAGATGGATCTTGTTGCCATCTTTACAGGAAATATGAACAAATTATTTTATCCAGTTATTAATTTTCATTAAATTAGAAATATTTTTGAATATATAGAAACCAGATTTAAGACTTAGGGTGTATACAATATAGAATTATACAATGCATCATATTTAAAAAAAATTTATTGGAGTATAGTTGATTTACAATGCTGTGTTAGTATGATGCATCATATTAAATTGATCTCATCTCAAACCAGTCCCTCCACTGGGTCTCCACATCCCATCCTCTCTTTCGTGCTTAAGAATTTTGGTCCTACAATTATCCTCTCTCTTACATCATAAATTTTCCCTAATCTACTGGATCATCCCCAATCATCCCCAATGACATATAAACAAGAAATAGGTATATGTATTATTCATTCTGTCTTTTTAAAAACACAATAAACAAACATAAACTTTTTTTACATTTTGTTGCTTTTCTTACAGCAAGGTTCATCAAAAGAATTTTCTCTACATTGTCAGTGTCTAATAACTCTCTTCCCATTTCTCTATTCAATCACCCAAAAAAGTGTTTTCCTCCTTCACCACCAATGAAACTATTCTTGAACTCTATATTGACAATGATTGATTGTTTGTACTCATTTAGTTTACTGTGTGCTATATCTTGTTATAATTTCTTCACTTGGCTTCTAGAAAACCACATCTCATTGCTTTCGCTCCTACTTCACTGGGAAGCACTTTTCTTTTTTTTTTTCAATTATGTTTTACTGATTCTTTCTCTTCCCTTAGAATTCTTCATGTTATAGTGATCCAGTCCTCAGTCACTGGCTCTTTTCTGTGTTACCTACACTCTCTCCTTTGCTGATTTCAGTCTCCTGATATTGTATACCATTTCTATGCCAACTACTTTCATATTTATATCTTCAGTTTGGACCATTTTCTGTAGTTCTAGTCACATATTTGATGAAACTGACAGGCATATGAAACACTATATGCTTGGAACTGAACACTTCTTATCTCTCTACCCTAAATCTGTTCCTATCTTAGTGATGATAGCTCTATCCTTTAGGTTACTTAACACAAAAACCTTAGTGTCATTCTTGACTTCACTTTTTCTCTGACGTACCACATACAGTTTGTCATGAAATCATACTTGCTCTCCCTTTATAATATACCTAGAATTAGACCCTTTTGCACCATCTCCACTTTATTCAAGCTACCCATCATCTCTTGTTTGAATTAGTTCATTAGCTTCCTAACTGGTCTCCCTGCTTCCAGTTTGCTCCCCTGCTTTGCATTATCAACACAACACTGTGTGATTTAGATAAAACATGTATCAGTTGATGTTACTCCTCTGATTCATAGGAAAATCTGAGGAATTCCTGTTGCACTAGCAGCAGATGTTGAAGCTCTGCAAAGCTCTCTGAGCCAGTCTCTTGCTTCCTCTCTCATCCCACCTCCTATTGCTCTCCCTCTTGCCCATTCTTCTCCAGTCATACTGATCTTTTTCTTCTTCAAATATTCCAATTTGGCCCTTGCTGCAGTAGTTTCCTCTTCCTGGAACTCCCTTCTCTGTAAATCTGTATGATTTACTGTTTATCATGTTGAAGTCATTGCTCACCTTCTCGTTGATGCTTTCCTTGGCCATGCTTTATAAAATTGCTACCCAACACCCCTCCCTCCACTATATTTTTGTCACCCCTCATTAACACTGCTCAATTTGCTTTCTTTTCCAGTAGAATTTATTACCACCCAACATACTTTATTTTGTTTACTGTTTAAAGTTACTCATTCTTTCTAACAAGTTAATTCCAAAAAAACAGGAATATGTGTGTGTTTTGTTCATTGATGAATTCTAAGTACCTAGAACAGTGCTTGGCACATACTGAACACATAGTAAAGACTTGTTGACTGGATGAATATTGTTATGTTAAATCACTTCAGTTTATATTGTATAGAAATAACAAAATTTATATCACATGCATTCAGTGATTATTTAGTGTTATTTGAATATTATCAAATGCCTATCCAGTGGTGTATCATAATAAACATACTTTTATTTAGTCAATATTACTTTATCTTGTTTACAATGTTGTCATGGAAATAGGAAAGCTTGTGCTTAAAATACTTTATATTTTCGCTTAATGCCACTTATATAGAGATTATAACAAGTCTAATGACTGTAATCAGCTCCTTTAGCCCTTAAGGAAACACCTTGCTTCCATTTATAGAGATTTAGGTGATCATGATTCTAGCCCTGGGTCATAACAGGATAACTGTGTAACCTCAGGCAAAGTACATTAGAGTACATATCTTTGACTTTTGAAGTAGAGAAAATACTTGCTCTGCAATTGTTATAGAATGATTGGAAATATCAAGAGATTATGTAAGGGAAAAACTATAAACAAATGTAAATGTTCTATGGTATAATAAATTATTCTAGTTATATAAATTATATAAATATTTCAGTTTTTCACATCGAATTCTGATGTATCAATAGTCTCTAAAATCAAATGTGTCATGTAGTGTGAAATACTAATACACTATATAGACTTTAATAATTTGAAGTGTTTAGAGACATTTTCAAGTACAGTACATATATTTTAAATCTCATTTTAACTTTCTTAATATTTAATTTGAAAATTCCATTCTCAACAGAGAATTACTCAAAACTACAAGAGAAATTAAGCAAATATATCTTAAAATTTTTTCCAAATGTGTTTATAACATAGAGTGAAATGAGTTTCCTTTACTGATACTATAATAATGGAAAGGACAAACCTCAATGCAAATTAGTTCCTAGTAGATTATCAAATGTTTAGATTATCAAAGTACCAAGGTTTATAATACGTTGTTATATAAGTGATAGCTATATAGTAAGAGTAATTTATGGTTATATATTTTATAGTATATATATTTAAGTAAAGTTATATTTATAATCATATAATTCACACTCTATTCAAAATTCAAGATTTAATTTTAGTATAATTTACTCTAACATTTATTGAGGTCTTTACAATTTATGGAACCTTTTTACATATGTTATCTTCCTGCATTCTCAGAACTGTTGATTGAAAAAATACATTAATCCTATTTTATGGAAAAACATTTTAGTGACATCTCATAATAGCCAAGTTTACTGACCTTATATCCTAGAGCTCTACCATGGTTTCTTATCTTTTACATCCTTTCTTGTTGTATAAAATTTATATAAGTGTTTGTGTGTGAGTATAATACATCACTAACCTATGTAATTTAGAAAACATAGGTATGCCTAGCAAACACACCAAGATAATTGATAATTACCATGAGTAAAATTTTTAACCTAACATGATAAAATCATCAAAGGTGTTTTATACCTACTTTTAAAGATTAGAATGAATAAGCTACTAAGGAATATATTAAGAAATTAGGAAAAATAATTAAATAGAAAGAAATGATGAGCTATGTCATTTTTAAAAGTCAAAATAACATGATATGATGCAAAGAGTACATACTTTTCACCAGATCAGTTTGAATTTCAATGATAACTGTGACCATGAGCAAGTTACATTACTTCTCTAAGCCTCAATTTCTTCATATGCAAAATGGGAAAAAGTTTATTTACTTAATATGGCCTTATATTTTTGAAGGAACACATGAAAACTCTAATTAAATAAGTATATGTAAATTGTATGTAACAGTGTAGTACCAAAAATATGATTGTGGTAATATCTTTATAACTACAAATCTAGTTCATATACATATATAACTATGCAGATATATATGCTAAATATTATATATGTGCCATTTATGAATGATATATATGTTACATAATATATAAGTGATATCCAATGCTATATAATATATATATACACATACCTATATATAGAAGCTATGGAATAAATGTGTATTCACACACATACACACACACACACACATTTACAACTTCTGTGCTTCCATTTTGTTAGAATAATGATGACACTGGCTTTAAATTCTGAAATGTATCTAAATTATCAAACTAGAGTTTAGTGAATTTTTATCCCAAGTACACATATTTCTTTGAAAATTAGTTTGACATATATAACTTTTAACCAACACATATTTACCATAACAATTAATTCCAAAAAGGTTTCAAAATAATAGATAATGTTGTGTCTTTTACTTTTTTTAAAAGAGCATGTTCACATTTATACTTTCATTTTATCCACAAGAAAACCTTGTGAGCAACATTATGAGTATCATTGTTACATGTCACCAAATAGGTTTAAGGTATGAGATAATTTGAGACAGATAGTTTTAAAAATAAACATTGTGTTTTATGTACCACCTTAGAGTTAAAAAGTTAAAAAGCAGTGGAAAATGAAAACAGCTTAATAACATAGCATAGATAATTTCTCTGCTCATCGTTTGGTAAATCTAGAACTGTAATTAATCAGCATTTCTTGTTGGTGAGATGGGAGTAAAAATCATCATTAGGAATTTTATGCCAAAAGCTAACACAAGACATTCACCTTGCATTCACCTCAATCTGTTCTACTGCTCTCTTATGGGCTGTGCTGAGAAAGATAATATGAAGCACTGCAAGATTTTTAGTCATTAAAAATCCCTCACAAGGTCCAGTGTAACTTATCCAATAAAGAATAGAAGGGGGGTAAGATATTTTTAAAAACTTTCCTGCTCTGAAGAAAACATGCATTTTTTTTTGAAATTTAAAGCATTTCAGTTATATTTTTCAGCATCCATTTAAGGAAAAAACTGGCTAAGTAGGTTTTTATTGTAAAAGGAAGAGTCTGGAAAATTATAGTGATTTAAGTAACAAAATGTCATATAAATCAATGTTGGTGCATGTGCCAAATGATTTTGAAATGAAAATGTTAGATGTAGAATTTATTCCATAACTTTAGGATGAGATGTTAGCAATCGATTCAGTAGCTTTATATGGATGTTAGCAACTGATTTCTGCAAATAAAAACTGATATACATGATGTAAAGACAAATTAATGTGAGCTTAGGGCAAGGGTCAACACCATAGAAGAATCTAGTAGAAGTTTAAGAGGCTATACCATTCTCATTTACTAGTTCTCTTTTTCCAGTTTTATTGAGAAATAATTGACATATATCACTATATAAGTATGAGGTATACAGCATGATGTTTTGATTTACATGTATTGATAAATGATTACCACAATAGGTTTAGTTAAAATCCATCATCTCATATAGACACAATAAAAAGAAAAGAAGGAAATCTCCTTGTGATGAGAACTCTTAGGATTTACTCTCTTAACAACTACTAACTCTTTTTAAGGAAGATCCCAGAAATTACTAAAAGAAAGACTGACCCACCCAAATGGTAGCACTACCATTCAGCTACCTCATCTTCAACATGATTGTATTTCATGATTGTATTTCCAATCTTTTAATTGGCATTCTTTCTTATTGACATTCACGAGGAAAAAGCCTTTATAGTTCTCGTATCTTTACAATTATCTTATATATTCTACTTAAAAAAATAATTTAGAACATTTCATTCTGTTTGTCAGCTCAGGAAAAGTTTAAATAGTACTGGATCTTGAAGATTGCTGTTTCTCCTGTACTTATGTATTATATTTATTTTTGCTTAGTTCATATAAACAATAGGGTACTAGTACTTTTTACTGTAAAACACTTAACAGTTTTCTATTTGCTTATGAATAATTCATCCAGTTATATTTTCTTTAAAGGGATTGTTCAGATTGTCTGCTCTTCTAGGGTCAGTTTTAGCAATAGGCAATTTGTTAAAGCGTTATCCTTTACATCCAGTTCACTTAAATTTATTTGTACAGGTGTAAGCAAAGTATGTTCTTGAAATTCCTTGAGATTCTTCTCTAACTACAGTAATTAAGATTTAAAAAATTTTTTTTCAAAAAAATAGGTTAGCTTCTTTTAACATGGCCCTCTCCACAGTAATCACTCCCTAGCCTTTACTTTTCAGATGTAGGAATTGTAACTGCCCTGTTATTAAATAGAGCTGTTTTTACTGCTCTGTTATTAGAATAAGGGATATTATACTATCCTCTGTAATTCACTATACCCTATCCACATCTCTGTATATAGTCCCTTTATGAAACCCTCCTTAAATTCTCCTAAATTGAATATATCATTTTTCTGGCTAGGATTCCATCCTTTACATTGTGACTTTTGTTAGAAATATTGCCACTTGACACTGCCATGTTAAATAATATTCTCCTCTGTAACTATAATTTTAGATATTTGCAGTCTAAGTTTTACATTGAAAGCACTTGAACCTCTTTGCTTGCTTGTTTTTTATTATGGATCTTTTTTTATAGAAACCAAACCAATAATAATAACTGCCCTGTTCCTTTTTTTTTCTTTCTTGTAGTAAATACTTATCAAAATTGATTATTATTTAGATCTTTAGAAATGGTTTGAAGGAGTTATACTTCTGCTGCAGCAGTGATTTTATATACAATGTTAGAATTACTTTTCTGTTCAATTTTCACATATATAGTTTGCCTTTGCCCTTGTATATTGCTTATTTATGTGTGTCTCAAAACCTTTTCTCAGATATAAATATACAGGCAAAGTTGAGGTTTGATTCACAGCTACTGATCAAAGTCCCAATGCGCACATGCTTGCTTACTCCCAGGAACAAGGCAGAAGAAGTAGACTGAATATTCACCAGAGCTGGCTGGTTTGCCCGGGTGAAGATATAGTTGCTGGGGAAAGACTGCACATTTAGATGGAATGAAACCAGCTCAGATCCAAACTTCAGGGCTTCTGCTCCAGTACCCTGGGACGTGACTCCACTCCCAAAAAGGAAGTGATGGCCACTGAGCATAGAAGTCCTGGCTTACACCTGACTCTGGCTCTAGCCACTCCATCTCCAGCCCTAGCTCTCACCAAGGTGGTAGCTGCCAGCTCTCCCATCAAAGCCACTGAGCACATGCAGACTGCATAAGGACCCTCTCACTCTAGAACACCCCTTCAGGAAGTAACTGCTTCAGAGAGACAGAGAAAGTTAAACAAAATGAGAAGATAGTGGAATTTTTTTCAAATGAAAGAACAAGAAAAAACCCTGAAAAATGCCAGATGAAACAAAGATAAATAATTTACCAGTTAATGAGTTCAAAGCATTTGTAATAAGAATGCTAACTGAACTTGGGAAAAGAATAGAACACTGTGAGCTGAAATATTATTTTAATTAAACAGTTATGAATCTGGATATTTTAGAATTTATTTTTTTTCTTATGGGTCAAGTTTTTAGGGCTGACTGACTCATGGGGTAAGAACCTGGAAATAAGACTACTGATTATAATAAGCAAGTTGATGAGGAATATAGCCCAGATTTCTCCCTTGATGATGGTCAGTGAGACCATATGGCTATATGTGAAATGCAGGCAAATTAGTTTGTCTGAGATTAAAGAGATTACCAATAGTATGTAATGTGTTATAATTACAGACAAATTAAGGTAAGAAATGAAGATAAGCAGATAGTTAAGGTAGTTATATGAAACATAGAGGTTAAATTGGAAATTTTACTTCCACACAGTCTTGATGCTTAACAAAAGTAAAAGCCACATTTTTTTCTGAGACGGCAATGAAGATATTGATAACTATATTTCTTTAAAAATTCCTCCAGCTATAACATAAAATTCAAAATGTTTTAGTCATTTCAGAACCAATAACATCTAAAAATAAAAAGATTAAGGAATAGAAATGTTTTTCTTTCAACCTCTGAGCTTTTTGTGTTCAGTAGGTGGTTTAGCATCAAATGGGATTGCTCTGTTCCTCCTCTTAATAAGCTGCTGTCCTCAATTTAGTTTTTCAGATGATTGAATTGATTTTACTGTAGGTGATAAAAAGGCAGAAGGAGAAATGAGGAAAATGTGAAGGATGGCAGAGACAAATTAAAGGGTTCCAGGATTGAATGAAACAGTAAAAGCAAATAATCACATAGAGTTAGTGCTGTCAAATTTTTAAAAATTAAGAAGCATTTACGAATGGTGGCTATAAAAGATTTGTGAAATTATTTTAAGAAAATGTTGTAAATGTTCTTTTCCATTTATTTATTGCAAAATAAGTTTATTTATGTCAAAATTATCTATTATATTATTTTAAAACAAATTGACCTCAAGTTGAAAACTGTCAAAATAGTGTATGTAGAATAAATTAAGGAATGTTGTGAATATTTAAATTGAGCCATAAATGACAAGAGAGTCTTTTTCAAAATTAAAATAGTAAATTAAATTATTTTAATAATTTCTGAGTTTTGTATTCTGGTTAAAAGCAAGATACTCAGCCTGAAAATATTCTTGAGAGTATAAAATTTTAAACCATTTGTTCCTACTTTTTACTGAGCATCTAATATCATAGAAATGCAGTGTGATAGACTCCTGAACACAAATACTAATGGTACAAGATGATGTGAGAAAAGTGACATAAAATTTTAAAATATAGAGGCAACTATATAAGTTAGCAGAAAGAAGGATCATAGTCAACTGGAAATGTTAAGAAATATTTCTATATTTGAGATAAGTCCTGAAAGATAGGCAGAAGGTGTACAGTCAAGAAAATAAAGGGTGTATGTTGACATAGTGTCCATATGGCAATCCATGTGTTTGTGTATGTATATATATAATACATATATACATGTGTCTATACATATACATATATGTATTATATATTAAACATGTTTTTTATACATTGCATAATACATTATTATATATGTATACATATACATATGTGTATGTATGCTTATATATATGCAAATTTAATGCATCTTTAAAAAAATTAAGTTCTGTTTCATATTCCAATAAATCAAAGTAAAAACTCTACTATAGAGACATTGAATACAATTCAATTTTGTTTAAATTATCTCTTTCCGTTCGAAATGTTACTGCAAATTACACGAGTGAATGAACTTACCTGTGAGTATTAATAAAACAAAGCAGTTGATGCTTTCTCCCACCATTGAAGAATCATTAAACAAAATAAAATTTTATCCTTTTCCTTCTTCAGGAATTTAACTCTTACTTAATTCATAAAAAAGGAAGGTTTCTTTTTTGGTTGTCCTATGTCGGCAAGCTATAGGTTGTATGACAAGTTGACTCAAGATCCATTTTTACTTCTGTCGTTGCTCAGGAGACAATAATTTACTTCCTGTACAGAGTAAATTTTTCAGAGCATGGAGTGAATCATATAGTTTTTTGTACATTTGAAAATAATAATTGAAATTTCAAAATTAAACCCCATGGCATATTTCATTTTTACGCATGGAAATGTATTTATACATGTATTTGAATGAGGAAGAAGACCATTTATGTGAGGTGACTTTCTTTGGTGGTGTTCTACAGACTAGATAAAGGCTAGAGATGCAATAAATATTGCTGAGAAAAGAATGACAGAAGCCAGTAAGTCTCCAGATGCACAGTAAACTCCTTTTTCCGCTATGACGTGGAGCCTGGAAAATCTGGCATATGTAACACTCTTCCAGATGTTTTTCTCTTTTTTTAAAAAAAAAAATTATTTTGAAATATCAATAATTTCAGAAAAAGATACAAAATTTGCTCAGAGAATTTCAATAAACCCTTCACATATTGTATTAATTACCTAATATTGTTTATCAACCTCCCAAATTTAGCACCTTAAAACAGCAAACATTTATTATCTCACACAGTGTCTGAGTGTCAGGAATCTGGAAGCACTTTAGCTGAGTGATTCTGGTTTAGAGTTTCTTCATGAAGCTGTAGCCAAGATGTTGGCTGGGGCTGCTGTTATCAGAAGGGACTGAAGAATCTGCTTTTAAACACTTATGGCTGTTGACAAGCAGCTTTAGTTCCTTGATTTGACATGTGGACTTCTCCATAGGGCTGCTCACATGTCAGAACAGCTAGCTTTCCAGAGAGAAGGGAAGGGGCAATGGAAAGAAGGGGAGGGAAAGGGGGGGGAGAGAGAGAGAGACTGAGAGAGAGAGAGAAAGATAGATGCATTTTATGACATAATCTCAGATTCATACTCTGCTATTGCTTTCTTATTCTTTTTGATAGACGCAAATCACTAAATCCAGGCCAAACTCAAGCGGAGAGGAATTGCCCTTTACTTCTTGAAGGAAGAAGTAACAAGTGTGCACATATTTTCAAAGCCACTGCCCCAGCTTACCCAAATGTTAATAATTTATTCCATTTGCCTTGTCATCCTCTCTACCTCTCTTATTTACATTTTCGGGGGGGGGAACTTTCAAAAGTAAGTTGTAGACATGATGCTCCTTGCTTCTAAAAACTTAACTTTATATTTGCTAAAAACAAGGGCATTCTTCTACATAACCACTGAAAATTTCAAAATCAGGAAAGTAACACTGATACAATATTATTGTCTAATACACAGACCTTATCAAGTTTTCCAATCATTCTACTAATGTCCTTATTAAAAGAAAAAAATAATTTGGTCTTGGACCAATCCATAATTATTCAATGCATTTAATTGTCATATATTTTTGCCCCTCTCTTTTTTTCTTTTTTATTTCTTTTTTCTTCTCTCCCCTTTTCTCTTCCTTCCCTCCCTCCTTCCTTCTTCACTCTCTCCCTATCTCCCTCTCTCTTTCCCTTTCTTTCTTTCTTTCATCATTTAAAGTAGAACAGTACCTTAGGTTTTCTTATTTTCCATGAGCTTGACTCTTTGAAAAGTAAAAGAACATTTATTTTGCACATTGTTCTTCAGTTTTGATCTGTCTGTATATTTCTCATGATTTGATTCTGGTGATGTGTGTTTTGGGGGCAGAAATACCATGTATGTGATTCTCTGTGTTCCTCAGAGCACTGTATCAGAAGATACATGTCTGCCTCTAATTATTACTACCTTTAACTTTTTTTATTAGAGTATAATTCCTTTACAATGTTTTGTTAGTTTCTGTTATACAATGAAGTGAATCAGCTATATGTATGCATATATCCCCTCTCTCTTGGACCTCTTTCCCACCACCCCCGCATCCCACCCATCTAGGTCACCACAGAGCACCGAGCTGAGCTTCCTGTGCTTTATAGCATGTTCCCACTAGCTATCTATTTTATGCATGGTAGTGTATATATGTCAATCCTAATTTCCCAATTCGTCCCACCCTCCCCTTCCCCATCATGTCCACATGTCCATTCTCTACATCTATGCCTCTATTCCTGCCCTGCAAATAGGTTCATCTGTACCATTTTTCTAGATTCCACATATGTGCATTAATATACGATATTTGTTTTTCTCTTTCTGACTTACTTCACTCTGTGTAACAGACTCTAGGTCCATCCACATCTCTACAAATGACCCCATTTCGTTCCTTTTTATGGCTGAGTAATATTCCATTGCATATATGTACCACATCTTCTTTATTCATTCATCTATCGTTGGACATTTAGGTTGTTTCCAAGTCTTGGCTATTGTAAATAGTGCTGCGATGAACAATGGGGTACATGTGTCCTTTTGAATTATGGTTTTCTTAGGGTATATGCCCAGTAGTGGGATTGCTGGGTCATATGGTAGTTCTATTTTTAGTTTTTTAAGAAATCTCCATACTGTTCTCCATAGTGGCTTTATCAATTTACATTCCCACCAACAGTGCAAAAGGATTCCCTTTTCTTCACATCCTCTCCAGCATTTATTGTTTATAGATTTTTTGAGATGACCATTCTGAATGGTGTGAGGTGATACCTCATTGTGGTTTTGATTTGTACTTCTCTAATAATTAGTGATGTTGAGCATCTTTTCATGTGCCTCTTGGCCATCTGTTGTGTCTTCTTTGGTGAAATGTCTATTTAGGTCTTCCACCTATTTTTTTAATTGGGTTGTTTGTTTTTTGATATTGAGCTCCATGAGCTGTTTGTATATTTTGGAGATTAATCCTTTGTCCATTGCTTCATTTGCAAATATTTTCTCCCATTCCGAGGGTTGTCTTTTCATCTTGTTTATGGTTTCCTTTGTTGTACAAAAGCTTTTAAGTTTAATTAGGCTTAAAAGCTTTTGTACTATCTTTAACTTTTATCACTCGGTTAAAATGGTGCCTGCCAGGTTTCTCTACTTTAATGTTACTCTTTTTCCCTTTATAGGTAATAAGTATCTTGTAGGGAGATACTTTGGGATTATGTCAATATATTATTTCTCATAAAATTTCATTTTAGCATGATGATTTTTGCCTGAAAGGATTAGTACTGTGGTGGTTTTCAAACAGTATTTGACTATATATACTTAGGCTAAGTATTTACGGAAATGTAAATAATTGTTAAGCTCTAGTTAGCAGGTTTGTTTTTTCATACTGGTATGAGTAGGCAATGCTGAAACTGAGCAGTCTAGGATTAAGAAAACAAGTGAAGATATCATGTATAACAGGATCCATGCTTCTCATTTCAGAGAATTACAAATACAGAAAGGGAGGAGGATGAAATATACTCTGTGTACACATGTGTGCATGTATTTCTTGGCTCATTTCTCTAAAGGGTCTTAAGTCAGTGATCCCAGTAGCAATGAGCATATTTAGCACCCAGAACCCATATTTGATTTCTAAACCAACTAAAAGTAATCAGATTTCTTGGTGAAACTGCTGATTTCAGGACTGGTGCTGGCAAAGTACCAAAAGACCTTGAAACATCTTGCTATACCAGAAGTAAGGAAATGTTCAAAGAATGATGGAAGCACATTAGAAGGATACAAGAACCAGCTTTAAGGGCCTCCCAATGACCAAGTTATGAGTGCTTTGAATATAAAAATATATAATGATAGTAACAGATTATAACACTTAAAATAATTCTTGAATAAATAAATGAAAAGAAGGGAAAGCTCTCTCTTACAACAAACTGAGAGCTAATAAATATGTAAGTAGTGAGGGAATGAGAAAGCCCTTTCATATTTTAATAAACCCCACAAAATGCTCTTGGTAAGCTAAGCAATATAATACTTTGTGTTCACTTCATCTATGAATGATGAATTACTCTGGGGTCTGGTTCTGGCCTGGATAAAATTGGTTGTAGGTATTGTGTAATTCTCAGCTTGCTAGTTTTCTCCCACAGTTATTAAGCATATATGAACATGAGTAAAACTTTATTATTAGAGGAATAACCTTTAGTCACTGTAAATTATTTTATTGTGTATAATTCTCAAATCCATACATAAACAATCATTAATAACATATTGCTTGAAAAACACCTTGCACAAGTGCCCTCATACTATATATAAGAACTTCAATCCAGGTAAAAGCTACAGTTCTCATTCCACTTAAAATAGAAAATCTGATAAATGCTATTATTTCTTTACTGACAATTTTATCTCTGAAGAGTGAACAAGAGTTAACGGAAATGCTTCTCTAAACAATTATCACAAAAAGGGAAGTGGTGTTTGGTGACGTGAAAGTGATGAAAACAGTTAGAGATACTAATCATATCATTAAACTGCTGGAAATAGCTGTGAAAGGTAATATTCATCATTGTCAGGTTCACACAATAAACTAGAGGAAAGAACATTGTAATATTTTACAAAAAATTTTCAAACTTATCCCATCATAGAAAATTTATATTTCTGAAAACATGAATTTATAATATTTTGCCTTAAAATTTGTCAGACTGCCCATAAGTAACAAGATAGTTTGAAACTGTTAGCTAGGCACTTAATGGTATAGCCTTGCTAATACTTCATTGTATCTCTCAATTACCTCAGTGCCCCACTCAATCCCAATAAACACACGTGCACACAACCATGCCCCAACTACATGTATACATATACACACATGCAAAAAATTCATAGATCTCTCTGTCCTGGCATTTTCTATTTGCATTTTTCTAAAAATGCTCTGCTCTCTGATATCTGTGTTCCTTTGGAACTTTCCTCTGCCTGGCACTTCTTCCTTCCCACTCTAACTTATCTGTTTGGCAAATCCAAATTTTCTCTCGAGACTTCTATTATTTTTGTCTCTATGTAGTCTATGTAGTCTTCCTTGTCTTCTAAGAACCAGTTAATCTCCACATCTTCATTGTTTCCATTATAGTTTCTGTATACCTTTCTCAATACATAGCTAAGAATTTCAACAAGCTTTATATAGTCTATCTCAAATATCATACTATGTTTCTTAACATTAGGGGCTTTGATTTTGTTCTCCTTTGAGTTTGCAGTGATATTCATACTGTGTTGATCAGACTCAATAAATGTTTTTTTGTGTGTGAGAATCAAAATTTATATTTGGAACACATAATCACTAAAGTGTAAACTTTATTAAAACATAGAATAGTATCTGGCACTTAGTAGTTGATTTGTAAACATTATTTAAATAAATATATGTTGAATATTCACAAATGCTATCAAGAAAGGGAAAGAGAGGTGAACATCAGTATACACCATCAAACTTCCACATGGTATATTCTGGTAAGCACAGATTTTAAAAGGTCAAATTCCAAAGATGTAAGATAGGAACAGCTAACTGGGATAGAAAAAAATCTTTGTTACATCAAACTGTACAAATTTTGAAGGAATTCTAATCCTAAGGAAACTAAAATACATTACAAATGTTAAGAACAGATTGCCAGGTAGAAACCTAATGTGTTTGTTATCTACTTCATTGTCAGGACAGACACTGAGATGGAAACATCAGTTTAATTTAACTCTAAGGCCAGAAGTAGAGGAAATATAGAATAGGACAGAGAACTATTTAAATATATAATGGTTCAGAGTTTTCAAAAACCGATGATAGACATCAAGAAATGATCACCAAGAGGTCTAAATCCACCTAGAAATACACCTAAACAATTCATGGTAAAGCTGCTGAAAACCCCAAAAAAAGGCAATCTTAAAAGGAATATGAAGGATGAGAACATATAAGCTTCAAAGGAGCATCATTAACACTGACAGATTATTTCTCAAAATAAACTATGGAAACCAAAAGGAGAATAATAGCTTCAAATGGGGAAAGCAAATAATTTCCAACATAGAATTGTATGTAGAGCAAAAATTATCCTTCATAAATTAGGGCAAAATATGGACTGGTTTAGGTAAACAAAAAACTTTATCAACAGTGAATGTTAAAGGCAAAACTAAAGGGCAGTTATAGAAACGGTATTTACAGATGAAAACATGTATTCAGAAAGGGATAAAGAGAATGGAACCAAAAAGTAACAATGTGGGTAAATACAAATAAAATAATGTTGTATTGTTTAAATATATAAAGGACTAAGATGTATGAAACTGATAGCACAAAATATGGAAAAGTATTAAGCGGAGTTGGAGAGTTTTAATATCCTTCCTTTGTGCATGATGTGGACAAACTACTTGTACGTATTACACTTGATGAATTAAAGGTGCATGTGGATATAAAAATAGTTTAGAAAGAGGGAAAATAAAATAGTACATAAAAATAATACATAAGTGGCAAGAAAGGAGAAATGAACAGTTGGGGGCATGTTCAGAAAAAGGTTGACTTAATATGTGTTGTTTATAAAAAAAACACAGATAAGTAGAAAATAAAAATATAGAAAACATATTATACAAAGATTAATCAAGAGAAAGCTGTCTAAAATGTAAATTTAAAGTAAAAACATACTGGAGATAAAAAGGAACACATAATGATAGAAGGGTCAGTTCAATAGGAGGACATAATTATGCCATCCTTGTTCTTTCAATGGAAGAATGGATAAACAGTGGGAGATTTTAAAAAATATTTTTGTAGTAAAGCAAAGTAAATGCACTGCTGCATGCAGCAGCATGGGTAAATCTCAGAAGCATAATATTAAATCATAGAATCTATAGTTTCATTCATATGCAAAAACAGATACTGGCTGACTTTGAAGTTGAGGATGATGGGGGTTGAAAGGGAGAATATGGGGGCATCTGCACTGCTAGTAATGTTTTGTTTCTCACTCTGAGTGGTGATTCCACAGATATGTTTCCATTGTGCTAATTCATTAAGCTATACACTTATGAATTATGTTTCTTCATATATATCACACCTCAATAAAAGGTTTATTTTTTTTAAGTAGTTGGTATGAAATTCATTAAAAAATTAAAAGGACTGGTTAATTACAGATAACGTAATGCCAGAAGTAATGTTAACATCATACAAAATATATAGCAGTCTATTTTCGGAAGGGGTAGGTGGCAAAAATTGGCTTAAAACATTTTAGCAACCAAAGTTTAAAGTGCAAACATGATTACTTATAAGATGTACAGTCTTCATAAGTTGAAGATAAACTGTGAATCAGAGTAGTACAAATATTCCTGGTACAGAGACCATAGAGGAAATTCTTATTCATCCTCAAAAAAAGAAAAAATGTACAATGTACATATCTTCAACAGTAACTTTAGAATAAATATAAAGATGAATTTCAAAAAACTCAAAGTTCAGTTCATTAAAATGAAAAACTAGATGGTAGGGAGATTTGGGAGGGGAGGAGTCTTAAGCAAAATCCCATGATAAAATTTCTAAAAACAGACTTCTTTAGCTTATCTAGAGAGAGATTTAAATATGTCACTAAAAAAAATTCAACATAATGTTTCTTTTAAGTCAATTTTATTGATCCTCAATGTCAAGGTCATACTCCCTCACAAGTACTTGGAACACAGTTATTCTGTGCTGCCAGTTTGTGCAGGGCCATATGCTGCAAGAATCAGTGAAACAGAAGGTAAGATGAACATCCCCATTGAAATGTGAGGAGCCCAACAAGGACAGGTGCCTGACCAGAAGGCCATGGCATATTCACGCAGAGGTAGGCCTAGGTAGTTCCTGCCAAGCTTCTCCCCACAAAATAAAAGCTTAGGGTGTGTTCCAGCATATATATGAATAAGTAATAATGTCCACAAAGTTCTGAGGAATATAGAATGATTGCAAAAATTTGATCTGGGAATAGTTCTGTAAAAGAAACACCACACACATTACCTCTTTTCCATCTCTTCTACCACCACCACACCATCAATAGCCCTTAATAAACATTTATTGTATTATTCACCTTGCTGAGAGCTTACATATGTTATCCACTTGGTATATCAAATAGCCCAACAGTAATGGCAATGATAATAGTAGTCACCAAATAATAAAGACTCATTGTATGTCAGGCACCATGTTAAGTTCTGTACATAATTATTATCTAATTTAATCCGCCCAACACTCTGAGAATTACCTTAATAGTATCATCTCTGTTATATACGTGAGCAAAATTAAAGTGTGGAAAAGTTAAACACACAAAGATGAAGTTCAAGAACTAAGGTATGAACCCAGATTTATATGATTAAATCTGTGCTCTTATCATTTAAATTGCAGGTATTACTATTATCTTTCAATCGTTGAGAAAACTGAAATTTTAAAAGATGGCATAAATAGACCAAAGCATATACATTAAAAACATGTAAAGCAAATTACATCCAGTTCCATCTGACTTGATGTCTGTCTGACATCAGGGACACACAAAACCTTTAATATATTAATATGAATTGTGGGTCTCCAGAAAGGTGCTAGAATATGCAGCAGCATATCATAAGTATTCTTAATGATGGAATTATTTTTTTATCTTAAACCTATTTACACCTCTGGGAAAAATATGTTGTCTACACACATGTACACACATATAAAAGATGTTTTAGAGAATATTTTTCTATGCCACAGCATGTAAAAGTTTAAAAATACTTATCTGTTGAGGATGACTTAGAAAATACAGAAAAGCATAATGAAATCACCATTTTCCGACAATTAGATGATCAAACTATGTATGTATGTATCTCTCTCTCTCTATATATATATGTGTGTGTGTCTGTGTATTGTCTGTCAGTCGATTTCTTTTTCTTCAGTATTCTTTTTTTTTTTTTTTGTGGTACGTGGGCCTCTCACTGTTGTGGCCTCTCCTGTTTTGGAGCACGGGCTCCGGACGCGCCGCTCCGCGGCACGTGGGTTGTTCCCAGACCGGGGCACGAACCCGTGTCCCCTGCATCGACAGGCAGACTGTCAACCACTGCGCCACCAGGGAAGCCCTTCTTCAGTATTCTTAATGGTAAAAAGCCATTATATGGTAAAAAGCCAAAGAAATAAATTTGGGATCAAAATTTTACACAAATATTAAAGGATTAAAAAAAAAACAGCTTATACCTAAAGTGAAAGCAGCACTCTTCCGTCATCTTCTTCTATATTTGAAGACAAGTGGGCCTGCTCAGAAGGTCGTGCTGATTTAGGTATCTAGTCACAGGCAGAAAAGCTGGAGGGTTCTGGGCCTGCTGAATCAGGCATTGGTTGTCTTTATCTGGGTAACATTCCATTTCTCTCCTTTAGTAATACTCTTTAATGGTGACTTTTTACAAATGACCTCAATAGTAATTTCTAACAAAAAGCTTCGCTTATCTACTTCACCAAATGAAGGGGATTGGCACATAAATGCAGATAGGCCTATCAGCCTTTAAAACTGAATCTTGAGCTGAGTGACTCAAGGACAGAAAATGGTTGGAGCAGAGTTATTCTAATGACAACCCCTAAAAAGATTCCAATTCCTACTGCCTTATTTTCTGGAGCCACCCAGATTTTTTTAACTTTTTATCCTTATAACTGATTTTATCCTCCCTAAATCAATCAGAGTTGACTAAATCCAAGAGATGTTAATTTGCTTTGATTATATCACTTGTATTGCTTTTACTTATGAGAATCACTTTTTTAAAGAAATTCTCTGTCAATAAGAGTGACTTCTGGAAGTGACCATAATAGTATGACAATAAGCTATTTTTTAAGTGTAAGAATATGAATTTTTTTTTAATTTGTAGGATAAGACTTGATACAAAAGAGGCTTATCAGGACCATATCAAAGAAGCTTGAAACTCCAATACGTTACTGTTTGAGGTAGTGAATTAATTGTCAATGATGGTATTCAATATAGATGATTGTTAAAATTCTCTTATACTCATATAATCAAACTTAAAAGTAAATCATTGCATTTGCATTATTTTATAAAAACAAAAACATCAATAGCTATGACTCTCTTCCATGTATCTAAAATGCTCCATACTCTTACAAAGAGCTATTCACTAGAATGTTTATATGGAATATCAGATATTTTACAACTTCAAATCTTCCACTTGTATACTTTTTAGATTGGAAATTAGGAAAGGCTAAATTATGAACTCTATCTCAGGGCACTAAGAGGGGGGTAGAAAGAGTCCATTATTTTATGTGAGGTTGGAAATGACATAGAAACGCTTTATTGGAGGACACAAATATGTTGGTTTACATTTGCAAAGCTTGAGTACTAACAGCAACACTTTCCATTACATGTGAGTTGCAAAGTTTCAATTAATAGAGATCATCTCCTTGGATCTTAAAGCAATTACGAAAGAAAATTATTATTAGAGAACATTTCCATTAGTACAAGGATTTATATTTATGGGAATGCGAGAGAGAAAGAAATAGTAGAAATGAGTAAATTAACTGGCATTTGAGAAAATAGCTAGTATGCCAAACATATTTACAAGAACCTCCCACGTTATTTTGTCTGAAGCAAATATGATCCCATTCAAATGGTTTTATCAAAGGTGCAGAGAGGAGCTAGACAGAACACAAAATTGGCTTCCTTTTGGTATCCCCAAAGCCACCTCATTCCCCAATATCCCCACCCTTAATTTTTGGTCCTTACACTATGCAGTATTGTCTAGGTATTTTGTAACAGGTACTATTCCTGTAAAACTCAGTATTTTATTTAACTACTTAAAATTCAGAAGTAATATCAACTGAAACATTTACATTTAGAAATTGCCTATGTTCAGTAACAATGATTAATTTGTAATAATCATGAAAAAGATTGCTCAGCCTTAGATATCTGAATCATGACCTTCTGCCTATTTTGGATCTCATCAGTTCTGCTAGATCTGCTGTGAAATGAACAGGACAGATAACCTTCTAAGGTATGGAGGAGGCATCAGCTGAAGCAGAGAAGAAAAAAGAAGAGCTATTCTCTTAAACATTGGCAGTCCAAAGAAGCTCAAATAAAGGAGCACTTTAATTAAAGCAGCAATATTGTGGACTTTTAAATTAGTGCTCTCAAACTTTAGTTATTTTTTTTTACTATTAAGGAGAGAAAACTGAACAGAAGTTATTAGCTAATGTTTTATTAATTTTAAAAAACCCCAACAATCTAGAAGAAAGCAATGTAACATTTCTTATTAGGAATGTATCCCAAGGAAATATTAGATCTGTCTACCTCCATGAGAAATGAGGGGCCTTAGGGTTCCCTGTCTGCTTATCTCACTGTACTTTCAAGAAGACCCAATGTAGGTCAGGCTCTCAAAGACATAACTGAGCTGTGTTGCAAGTGTATTTTCAGTCTGAGGAACAAAGAGGATAAAAGCTGTCCTATTAGTTCAATTCAGGTCACCAGCAAAAGAAGTAGCTGACAGTACGAATGTCATTCTCTCATCATGTTCTAACTCTGGTCTAAATAGCTCAATCATCTTTTTTTTTTTTTCTTTTTTTAATTTTATTTTTGTGGTACGCAGGCCTCTCACTGTTGTGGCCTCTCCCGTTGCGGAGCACAGGCTCCGGACGCGCAGGCTCAGCGGCCATGGCTCACGGGCTCAGCCGCTCCGCGGCATGTGGGATCTTCCCAGGCTGGGGCACGAACCCGCGTCCCCTGCATCGGCAGGCGGACTCTCAACCACTGCACCACCAGGGAAGCCCGATCTTTTTTTTTTTTAATTTTTATTGGAGTATAGTTGATTTATAATGTTGTGTTAGTTTCAGGTGTACAGCAAAGTGAATCAGTTATACATATACATATATCCACCTTTTTTTAGATTCTTTTCTCATATAGAGTATTCTCATACAGAGTATTGACTAGAGTTCTCTGTGCTATACAGTAGGTTCTTATTAGTTACCTATTTTATATATAGTAGTGTTTATATGTCAATCCCAAACTCCCAATTTATCCCTCCCCACCTTATCCCCTGGTGTCAATCATCTTTATACACAATTTTTTCTTTTGTCATCTATGATTCTAATAAGCATATACACCCAGGTGTATTACCAACATAGTTTCTGATTGTGAATGGAATGAGAATTCTCAGTACCTAGCCTTCCAAGCCCATATGTCTCCCAGATCCCAAAGGAGGGAGTTCACAAATGTTGAACTTGCAAGTCAGTGACATAATAGGTAGCTTGGTTCTATCTTTCTCTGAGGAATCAGAAAATCGAAGTTCTCAGAAATAAGTGATACAGACAAATAAGTCATGTAAAATTTAAATAAAGAGAAGATAATAAATCTTAACATGCCTGGAAAAGCATTATGTAGTATTCAGCCTACATTGATTGGGAACCTATGAAATTTCAAACACTGTACTAGTTATTGGGGAAATTGCTAAGGGTAAGACAAAAACAAGTGTTGTATTGAACATTATTGTAATAAGGGAACTTTGGTAAGGGTAGATCTATTAGGAAGCATTTACTGTGAAGTGATAAAAGAAAAAAATTTTTTCAGGTAGAGGAAATGGCATGAGGAAAGCTCATAGAAGCAAAGAATAGAATGGTGGTTTCCAGGGCCTGGAGGGGGAAGAGAAATGACTAGTTGCTAATCAATGGGTATAAAATTTCAATTATGCAAGATGAATAATTTTTAGAGATCTGCTGTACAACATTTTGCCTATAGATGGCAATACTGTGGTGTACCCTTATCAATCTGTTAAGAGAGTAGATTTCATGTAAAAGGAAAGGAAGGGAGGGAGGGAGGGAAGGAGGAAGGAAGGCCTAAGAGAAAGACAGGAAATTGGTCAGAGAAAATCTAACCAATAGGAAGCAAATAATTGATGTGAGTTTTCTCAAATACGCAAAGCTTCTGTTGTTTAACTGTGTAATATGGTCATCAATAAACAGAGAAAATACCATCTGGAGGAAAAATTACATTAGCTTGTTTGCGGAAGGTTCATACTGTAGAATAATAGAAAACAGATTAAGTATATCTTGCTACGTATTGTGCTTTAGATATGAGGCACATGAAGATAATTTGGAGCCTTTGTTATGGAAAAGATAATAAGTGATGGATTGCTGATGGATGGAGTAGAGGTAGAATAGGGACAAGAAGGTCATCAGAGATTTTCAAGCTTCTGGATTAGGATGATGAAAATTAATGGGATTGAAATAATGGAATGGCTGTAGGAAATATTAAAGGGAAGAATCTGAACACCATTAGAATTTTCAAAATAGCTAATGTGCTACATAGAAGATGAATTGGGTGATATTCTAGATGATCAAACACAAAGTGAGCAAAGGCAAGAATGTGCATACAATTCCCTAGTATCAAAGAGAAATCTAAATGTAACGGGAGCAGAGGCAATGCTTTTAAAAATGGAATCTTTCATAGTTTCTGGACCTAGTAAACTTCTAATTAGTGAACTCTTAAACCAAATGTTTCATTGTAGGCTGATGTATTTATTCATCACTGACTTCATCTCTCTCACTGATGGTGAAGTACTTACGATGTTCCAGGATCTGTTCTGGAAATATATATATTACATCAGCCAAGGTGGTGGTTTGGAGGGGATCTGGCATTTATGAAGTAGTAGAATATTTTAATACTTTTTCCTGGGTAGATTGAGCAATGAAACACAGACTGTTTCTAAATTAACTAGCACACTACCAAAGAACTTTTTCAGTCACTAAAAAAAGGTGGTCAACATGGCTTCCTGCTAAATGTTGTCTTTATCTTATGAACTCATTGAGAACATAAAGGAAATCTTTTCAAGTAGCTGAAAATATTCATGAAAATAACTTTGCTAATTTAACTCAGTTTTTCCCCAGTGAAAAGAAATGGGTAGGAACAAGGAAGCCTCAGTGCTCCCCACATACACACCCAAAATCATTTAGACTGCTCTCCCTGATTTCTTAAATATCATTATGTCTTTTTTTCAGCTTTATTGAGATATAACTGATGTATAACATTGTATACATTTTAGGTGTGCAACATGGTTTGATATGTTTATATATTATGAAATGATTACCACAATAGGGTTAGTTAATGGCTCCAGCACCTCACCTAATTACCTTTTCTGTCTGTGTAATGAGAACATTTAAGATCTACTTTCTTAGCAACTTTAACCATAATGAAAAACCCAAAGGAACTGAAATACCACATCAAAAAACGTTCTCATCTACAAAATTATAAATGAATATTTTAAATAGCCTGCCTTCTTTCAACTCATTTCTATTAGTGCAGTTGCATAGATGATTTCTCAAGTGGTTGTAACCTTTATTCACAACTCAAATACTATGTTCTAGTGTTTGATATGCAAAGTATACCATGTGGCATGTAATAAATAAAAGATTACTGTCCTTGGCCATTGCCACCTTTACAAGCCTGCTGCCCACAAATACCAAAACCTATCAGGAAAGTTATCTGTGTTGCTGAGAATTAAGGTTCATCAAATATTCTGTTTCATTATGCTCTATGAATTTAGAAACTTAGAGAAATTTTAATGGTATCAGTAATCAATATCTATTCTAGGGGAGAAAACAAGCTGCTTAGTAAAAATAAAGTTTTCATTCAACAAAATATGACATATGATATATTCACTACTGGGTTAGGTCCTGGATATAGGCAGGTAAGAATACCTGGTCTCTGTCCTCACAAAACTCATACCATAGTGAAGAGAGCAGAAATATGTACAAGTCTAGTATGTATGCTAATTGGCCATAAGAAAGATAAAGTATGTCAGAAGATCACAAAATGAAGAGTGACAAACCTGTTTGAGGCACACAGGAATTCTTCAAAGAACAGGAGCCTTTGACCCTGAACTTTGGATGATACATAAGACATCTTCTGAAATGGTGATAGGAAGAATATTCCCAGTGAAGCTAACCCTGGCCAAGGATCTGAAAGTACAGAGTGCTGGGGTACTCTCTCAGATTTTCCTAATCTTCTTGGCCTTACAATTTTTGAAGAGTGGAAGATAGGTATTTTGTAGATTTTTACTTAATTGGCATTTTTCCTATGATTAGATTCAAGTTATACATTTTGTAAAGAATGTCATTGGGGTGATGTTGTGTCCTTTTCAGTGCCTTGTATCAGAGGCACATGATGTTGGTATGTCCCAATATTGTTTATATAGCAATGTATTCTTAAAATCTCTTCCTTGCTCAGAGTTGGACTTGGGTAGAGGGCTGGTAAGCAGGCAGTCACTTCTCTCAAAATATATTTTCCAAGATTCCAGGTCCCAGATAGGACTCTCATGGGAAAAAACATGTGAATTGTTTTTACGAATAGTAAAAAGATTTCTTAAGTTCTGGCTATCCAGTACGGGGCTTGATGCATAATAATATTAGTTTGGGGGATCTGAGTCCTTTATAAACAGGTTTTCAATGGTCAATGGTTTTGCTGTACAAAATTGCGTATGTGTCACATTTTGAAACACTTGTTCCTTCTGCAAATTTTCAGTGTCATCATACATCATTTCCCAGTGATATTTCAGAAGGTCCACTGGGAAACATAAATTGATCCACAATCAGTTTGTGGGTTACTATTATTCTTTTATACTCCCCAGCAATTTGTGGTCATGTATGCCATTTCCTGCATAGGACACTCATGCTAACAGCATAACTGTTCATATTTTTCCTCTGCTAGATAACCAGCTTCAGTGTTTCTCACCTAATCCTGGACCTAAACCTTTTCTTTTACCACTAATTGTAGTTCCACATTTTCCCACTAAGCTTTACACCAATCTTTCACCATCATTTGGTCTCAGTTATGAGATAATATCTATCTTAGTAGCTTTATTTCTGTTAACGTAATACCTTTGTTTTCTTCCCTTTTGCCCAAATTAGTTGAAAAGTAAAGCTTCCTAGAGCATATTGAGAACTCTGGAGAAACCTAAATTTAATCAAAATGTGATACATGGCTTCTCCCAGAAAACTCTTATCCTTGTCTCAGTCTACCCACTTTTCTATTTCAGTAAATAATTAAATCTAGACACCTAACTCATTCTATTTTCTGGACTAGAGAAATGGTACCACTTCTTCTTTAAGTGTTTGGTAAAATTCACCAGTGAAATTATTTAAGCCTGGCCTTTTCCTTTTTGGAAGGTTATTAATGAAATAATTTCTTTAATAGACATATTCCTAAGAAGATTATTTCCTTCTCCTTGCATGAGCTTTTTGTAGCTTGTGTCTTTCAAGGAATTTGTTCATTTTATCTAAATTATCAAGTTTCTGGTTATATAATTATTTATAGTATTTTTTTATTATTCTTTCATGTTATGGGATCAGTAGTAATGACCCCTCTTTTGTTTCTGATATTAGTAACTTGTGTCTCTCTTTTTCTTTGTTAATATGGCTAGAGGTTTATCAAATTTATTGAACTTTTTAACGAATTGGCTTCGGTTTTCTCTATTGACAGTGAGAAACTCCTGTGCGGGTCTCGCTCTAATGGGCACTCTGCCTCCAGCAATTTTTCAAAATTACTATTGAAGTGTTTCTTCCAAATTATGGCTCCAGAGCCTTCTGCTCCACGCAAGCTACTGTAGACTGTAATTCTCTGAACACACTTGTCTCTCCAGATTTTGGGATGCTTGTTTGCTTTGCAACCTCATTTCACTGATGTGTCCAAGAAAAGTTATGACTTCAGTTTGCTTAGATATTTTCCTGTTGTAAGGATGGAAGTGACAACTTCTGAACTCTCTAAGTGACAAAGCTGAAAGTGGAAGTCTCTGAAATGTCCTTTCATCTATAGTTTTATTTCTCTAGTCGCCTTAACGCTATAGTCATATCTGTTTCCACCGTGGTGGATTCCCCCGAGAGGGTGTTTCTAACTTCAGGGCTGCCCCTACTGGTTCTACTCTCTCTTTGCAACATTCTGCCTATAGTTCAGGTAACATGCTGTTATGTTCCTGATTTGATCATGTAGTTTGTCATGATTCATGCAAGGTCAGATATAATATCACAGATCAATAAATATGTTAGATAATTCCCTTCAAAGTTAACTGCTTATATTTTCTTGCATTGTCTAGACACAACACGCTGTCTAGACACATATAAAGAAATATTATTTTAGATGACTACAAACTCGTGACTTAAGGGAATAGTGCAAAATATCCCCTACTGTTCCCACTAGTTACCTCTCATACCACACTAGCCTGGATAGTGTCTAAAAACTCTTCTTCTACACTCCAACTCCTCCCTTGCCATCCTTTCTCAATCATCCCTTTAGTCTTTCACTCCCTCAACTGCACTTCAGGGTCCCAGCTCCATCCTAGATGTGCTCATATTCTGAGTCTCCCTATTGATTCTATCCTCCAGTAACAGTGGCTGCTCCACACTTGGGAATATATTAGGTTTTCACAGTTTTCAGACAGGAGAATCTACAAGAAAAACAAAATCTATTGCCTTGAATAGAATAAGGTTCACACTAGAATAAAAACATAACCCATGCTGTGATATATGATACCTTATGTAATCTAGACCCACCTCAACCCTCTTTCTTGTCTTCTCTCTTTTTAAATCACTCTGACCTCCTTACTATTCCTCACACTAAAAATATTTCTATCTCAGAACTTTGTGCTTGTGTTTCCCTACCTAGAAAGTACTTCCTCTTGTCTCCCTCACTCAATTCATTCTTATCTGTGCTAAATGTTGCTTCATCTTTTAAAGTTCTTATCTGAATAATCTATATAAAATAGCTGCTGCTCCTATGTCCATTACTTTCTACCCCTTCATATATTCTTTGGTTGAATAAATGAACATATTATGCCATTAATTTTGTTTTCTTTATTGTGTCATGCCAAAAAATCTTTCCTTGCCTGGAAGAGAAAGTAAGGAGGAATAAAATTCTACCCAATGTATATAATTAAAATGTATATAATAAT
This sequence comes from Neophocaena asiaeorientalis asiaeorientalis, assembly GCF_003031525.2. Taxonomy (NCBI): domain Eukaryota; kingdom Metazoa; phylum Chordata; class Mammalia; order Artiodactyla; family Phocoenidae; genus Neophocaena; species Neophocaena asiaeorientalis. Next base: position 786,879 of record NW_020173273.1, read on the forward strand.
GTATCTCAAAAAGTAATAGAAAGGAAAGGAGCAGGGTGTTTTCAGAGGAAGTAATAGGGCATATGAAGTTAGTTTTTCAGAAGAAATTTAAAATACTTTTCAGAAGAAATTTAAAGTGAGACTTAAAAGATGAGCAGAAGCCAATTATGTGAAAATTGGAGCAATGAAGATTTTCAGGCAGAAGGAATAGCACTTGGTGGGAAAGCACTTGGCATGTTTAAGGACCTGAGAGACCCTTGTGGATGTACCAATCAGTAGGGAGAGGGTATATCATAAGAAGAGTTTGGAGAGCCAGGTAGGGACTGGGACACAGGATGCCTGTTAAGTCATGTGTAGAAGCATGGATATAATTTTTAAGTGGAAAAGGAAGCCATTGGACAGTTTCAGGCAACAGTAACAAAGCAATTTGTGTTTTAAAATTATCACCTTAGTTGCTGTATGGAAAATGAAGTGGAAAATGACAAGATAATCAGAGATGAGACCAGTCAGGAAATTATTGCAGTACTTCAGATTTTAAAAAATGATAGTGATTTGCACCAGAAATGAAGAACAGAAATGGACGATACATGTTTTTGTGAGGTAGAATCAAAACGAGACAGATGGGTTAGTTTAGATGTGGGGAAAGGGAAAGGAAGTGTTAAAAGTATCCCAAGACTGACTTGTGTAATTGGGTGGATGGTGGGACTGTTTACTAATTTGGAAAAGTCTGTAATAAAAAAACTCTTATGAAGGGACATGGAGGGAAGGAGAAATCAACAATTTGGTTTAGTTGGATTAAGTATGAGCTATTTTGGAGATAGCCAAGAGAGGTTTGAAAAAGGCAACTAGGTACACAAGTACAGAGGTTGGAAGAGGGTTTGAGCTAATGAGAGAAAATTAGGAAGGAGTTTTTCTTATTATACCATCTCACATATTTCTAAATAATTTACCTTCTAAATATAATGTAGCATAATATAAATATATCAGTGATTCTCTTTCTAATAAGGTGTCATATTTTGATTATAGTGTAGAACAGGGAGAAAAGAACTAATAATTACTGAATGTAGACTATTTATGAAACACTGATAGATGCTTTACTTTTTTTTCTTTTCTCAATAATGCTATACATTTAATTACTTACACTTCACACATGAATTTAAAAAGGTTGATTAAATGCCCTAAGCTTGTAAGTGACAGAAACAGGATTCAAATTCAAACAGGATTCAAATTTTGTTATTAAAACCCCTTCTCTTTCTGTACCACCATTCTGTAAATTCATATTTTTCCTTTCTTCCTTAATGAGAGTTAATAATATCCATAATTTTTTTCCAAAATAGAAGCAAATACAGTGATGTTGCTATAAGAACAGGCATAGCTATAGCTGGTAAAATAACCTTTGTTAGAAGCTATGACTACTTCCAAGTAAAGCCTACATATATTTTATCAGAGTGGTTGAAGAAATGGTGGTATGCGTTAAGCAGCATTTTCATTTACTTGCAAACATAGTATGTGAGTATATTTTTGTGTCTATTTTTTAAAAGTTCTAGTTTTCCTACAATTTTTAAAAGTCTAGAAAGTAAGTTTGATTATCTTAACACACACGCACAAATACAAACACATACACACACACGCACAGAGGAACTGTGTCAGTAGCGATTAGTTATTTCTAACACAGAAACTTGGTATTTTAGGGCCTTAAGTTATTCCTTAAGGTAAGAATTAAGCACTTGATCAAAATTCTGATACTGTTTATCATTAGAATTACCTGGAGGGCTGGTATTTGTTCTTCTTGCTATTTTTGACAGGGGGCAGGGGCAATGAGAAACATTGTCTCCTAAGTGGATTTTTCCAAAATGTGATCATGCATTTTTTACAGCATGAGGAATTCTATTCCATTAGTTTGCATAATTCCATCTCATTTGGAATATGAAGTGATATTTACTTTCTATCGTTCTCTAAGAGTTTGGAGAAAACAGGGTTGTATCAATAGTATGAACAGACTAGAGATACCACTTTGTGTTCTTACATGAAAATAATTTATTTTATTATCTTTCTGGAAATATTACAACAAAAACTAAACATTCTCTTTGATATACCTTATACTTCGTGTAAACCAAGGAAATTGTTCTGTTTCATCCATATGTGTAATTCTGCCCTTTCATATTTCAGTGAGAACCTAGAGTAGTAACAAAAATAATATTGAAGACATTTTTAAATACTGAAATTCTTTTTGAAATAAAGTTCAATTATTTTAATATTTTAAAAATATTTTTATTATTTTTCTCTATTAGAAAATTATTTTAGAATATTAAAATATTAGAATTAAAAGTTATATAAGATGAAGTGGTTTCTTTTTACTCTGAAAGGAAGAGAAAGAGAAGAAAGAGGAGGATGAAGAGGTATCGTTTGCTGAGAGATTGATATATGTGTTTGAGAGATTATGTGTGCTTTCAGTACCTTGAACTTTAGGAATTTTTTTTTTCATTATAAAGAAGATTAAAGTAAGGCTCAGAAAAATTAATTATCCCAAGCTGTGACACAATTAAAAGCATTAAAAGCACTGTGCAAGTTTCACATTATACTCTGGAGGTATTTTTTAAGCATGGTACTTACAGTTATATATTTCCCTCTGAGCACTGCTTTAGCTATGTTCCATAAGGTTTGGTATATTGTGTTTGTATTTTCATTCATCTAAAATTATTTTTAAATTTCCCTTGTGATTTTTTTCTTGACATATTGGTCATTTAGGAGTGTGTTGTCTAATTTTCATGTATTTGTAAACTTCCCAAACTTCTTTTTTGCTTCTGATTTCTAATTTCATTCCATTGTGGTTGGAAAACATATTTTATATACGATTTGAATCACTTTAAGTTTACTGAGGCTTGTTTTATATTCAGGAGAATGTTCCATAAACAGGAAGAATGTATATTCTGCTATTATTGTGTTGAATGTACTATAAATAAGTCTAGTTGATGTATAGTTTTGTTCACATCTTCTGTATCCTTACTGATTTTTTTCTAGTTGTTTACCCAATATTGAAAATAGGGTATGGAAGTTTTAAATTATTAATGTTGTATTGAATATTTCACCCTTAAGTTCTGTCAGTTTTTGTTTCATGTGTTTTGAGACTTTGTTGCTAGGGCCATCCATTTTTATTCTTGATGGATTGAGGTCTTTGTCATAAGAAATATCCCAATTTATATATGTAACATTTCTTGCTTGAAGTCTATTTTCCTGATGTTAGTACAGCCACTCCAGCTCTCCTAAGGTTGGTTTTTGCATGATGTCTCTTTTTTTATTTACTTGCACCTATTTGTGTATTTAAATCTAAAGTTTGTCTCCTGGGCTTTCCTGGTGGCGCAGTGGTTGAGAGTCCGTCTGCCGATGCAGGGGACACGGGTTCGTGCCCCAGTCCGGGAAGACCCCACATGCCGCGGAGCGGCTGGGCCCATGAGCCATGGCCGCTGAGCCTGCGCGTCCGGAGCCTGTGCTCCGCAACCGGAGAGGCCACAACAGTGAGCGGCCCGCATACCGCAATAAATAAAGTTTGTCTCCTTAAGACAATTTAGTTGGTTCTTGTTTTTCCTTATCCAATCTAATCTCTGTGTTTTGATTGGAATATTTAATCCTCTCACATTTAGTGTTATTACTGATATGGTTGTATTTATATCTGCCACGTTACTTTTTGTTTCTATGTGTCTCACATCTTTTTTGTTCCTATGTTCCTCCTTATCAAATTTCTTTTTAAGTTAGTAGATATTTCTCAGTGCAAAATATTAATTACTTTGATAAATTTAATTATATTTTTCAATTATTATCTTACTGATTGTTCTAGGGGTTGTATCTTAATTTATCAAAATATACTTTAGATTTATACTAACATAGTTCCAGTGAAATACTGACACTTTTTCCCTATGTTGCTCCATTCATCCTCCTATCTGTGCTGTTATTTTTGTCATACGTTTAGGTCAATATGTGTTGTAAACTCAACAATACATTGTTATAATTATTACTTTACATAACCATCCTGCTCTAATTGCTTCTGCTCTATGAGTAATGGCTGGATAGAACAAGGGTATCCTGGTTCTCTCAACTACATCTGCTTGGAATAGAATTTCTATTCCCACCCTGCAACCTTAGCTCTAAACCAAAGCCCAGAATGGGACCTAAGGAAAGAGAGAGAACTCATCTTCTTGGCCACAGCTTCCTGGATTAGAACTCCTGTGGTAATTTTCACAAGATGTAGCTTGGGATGAGCAGGAGCCACGGAGGGTGGGGGAAGGTGGTTGTGGTTCAAATGTCACAGGCTTTTGCTACTTTTACTGAGATTTAGAAGATTTACTTGAACAAATGTTTCTAAATTTGCTGTGTGCCCTTAGGACAATTTCCAGAGATTTTAAATTATTGCTTTTCATAATTTTTCTAGTTAAACGGTTTATTAGAGATCTTCTATTGACTTCTCATTTCTTTATTCTTCAAATTCTCTATTTATAGATTTTTAAAACTGGAAGTAAATTTAGACATTTTCATTTCAAAATGAAGGAATTTACCTCAGAGTGATTTATCCAGAGACACAGAGCTAACTTAAGACAAAGGCAGCACTAGACATCTCAATTTCAGTGTAGCACATCCAAAATACCCCCACTCCTCATTCTTATGCCATTCTTATGTGAGAATCAGCCTACTTGATTCTCACAAATTCTGATTTGACAAGGGGTTGCTTGCTCAAACTGGCTCCTGTATCCTTTTGATATGTCCACATCATTACTTTTCAGCTCAAAAAACGATGTTTTATATTCATATACTTTCCATGCCTCAGTCCTCAAATCAGGCATCTCTCCTAGGAGTCCTGGTTCCTTTCTAGAGCAGTTTTAAGAGTAGTAAATATAATCTTTAAATGTTGGGCACTGTAATGGAATTTTCATTCTTTCCTTTTTTTATAATTTTTATTGGAGTATAGTTGATTTACAGTGCTTAGTTTCTGCTGTAAAACAATGTGAATTAGTTATACATATATCCACTCTTTTTTAGATTGTTTTCCTATATAGGTCATTACAGAGTATTGAGTAGAGTTCCCTATGTTATACAGTAGGTCCTTATTAGTTATCTATTTTATATATAGTAGTGTGTATATGTCAATCCCAATCTCCCAATTTATCCCCCTCTCCTTCCCTCTTGGTAACCATAATTTTTATTTAAGTATTTTGGTAAAGTTATTTTCTATAGCCCACTCTAAATTTTTCTGACTCAGAATAGACTCAGACAAATTTATCTGAGTCCAACTACAGATTATTTTTCTGTTCAACTTAGACTTGTCATTATGCATTTCAACCAAAGTCTCACTGAAATAACCCATTAGCATATACCTTTTCTGTGATACCAGTTTTCAAACCTATAACAATATAATCTACTTCCTTCAGGGACTAAGTTATCAAATTTAAGAGGAGGAAAATAGAAGCTAAAGCTTAAAAAATATGTTTATTCATTTCAGGAAAAAATCAAAGTATGTTCTGCAACTGCAGAAATTAAATCTATAACTTTATTTTATTTGATGTATGTTTCCGCTTTGTGAAAGATGATACTTAAATATTAAGTCATAAAATTAGAAAGTATAGAAACACATAAAATAGATTTGAAAGGGAGAGGGAATTTGTCAATATGGTTTTCAAATTTTATCATAAATATGAAAATATGAGTATTAAACTAAAGAAGTAAGCAATACACAATATTTTTATATAATTTATGACTTTAAAAATTGTTTCTTAAGAAACATGAAATTATATTGTGATGTCCTTCAAAGCTCTTTAAGGTTATTCTGTCAAACTAATGTGGAAACTCATTTATTTTACATTTGATTCATTATTGAATTTTATTTTAGTACTTCGCCCTTGTGTTTGAGGTAGTCATCTCAGTTAGATAACTTTTTTCCTCATGAAACATTTTTCTTCATTTTGGAATGGCTGCTATTTTCTATTGTTTACTTGAAAGTTAAAATTAGTAAATAGAGTTAAATATCTTTTTTTCAGAAAACAATTTATGAGTTGTCCTTAAGTACACTTGATAAGTTATATTTATTGGATATGAAGCTCTAATGACAATTGCCATAATTATGTGCTTTCTGAGATTATCTGTTGTAAAATTCTAATCTATCAGGTTTTAATAAATCATTTTATCTCATTTACTACCACATTGCCAAAGCTGTAGTCATTGATTTCTTTCACAAATATGAAAACTAGTAAAACACTTTAAAAATAATCTTTCTAGATGCAGAAGCAGATAAAAATATAGCCATAATTTATCGAGCCTTAAAATTAACCAAATTTAGAAGACGGGCCCCAATATTTTAGTAAATTTTTCTACCACTTAATATTGCTTCATTCGTTCATAATTTTAAAGGCTGAAATTAAAAGAACTGATGCCCTAAAATCTCCAAAACATGAACCGCACATTGAAATACTTGACATATGACATTGGGAAATCGTTTAGCATGCTTTGATCCTTTCACAACTGAAAAAAATAATGATGTGTACATGTCCATTATATGCTGAGAGATTATTTCCTCATACAAGTATTTGTTTTCCTTCTAATATTTACTTATGTGACAAAATAATAATAACAATAGTTCTCTACCTTGTTCCAACTCTTAATTTTGAACATTCCAAGGTAACACTGGCTCAAAATAAAACTCACATACTCTTAAAGAAATGAAAAGTCACATTAAAAAGGTAAACTTAACTGCATTTTTAAAGCTTAGCATTTTCAATTACTTTCTGCTTTGTATATCTTTTGTAAGGACCCTGGGATATATGTGCTTTCTAAAACACTGCTCACATAGCTGTCAAAACTAAACTATGCAAAGGAAAGGTCAGACTTCAACAGATAATTCCTGTTTCCATGGAAACTGACTTGATTTAGGAAAGAGCTGTAAGTGCTTATAAATAATCATGGGTTCAAAAACGTCATTGCCTTCTTTGACAGGTGCAGCGATCTCACCTGAGAAAGAGCCAGTTCACAGATTATTCCTAAACAAGAATTTCAAACATTGGTGTTAATTTATCTGTCTTTAATTGGCATCTGTACATCCTATTCAGTGTCACACTCCTCCAAATAAAACGCTTCCATTAAGATGAATCAGATATTATCATTGAAGCAAATTACTTAATGATTACACATGCTTTTTTCACTAGTGGTCACACATTTATATCTTCTTGATTCTTAGAAGAGTGAACAAGATACTAGATGGTTTAATCTTATGCCCTTTGGATGTTTCTTTGTTTTATTGTTAAGGGAATCTATGTTAGGGATGCTAGTCCTTTATGTCTTTTAGACAATACCATAAGAAAATATCAATAACACTAAGGCCATGTAGAGCCAAGGGAAAGCCATTTAAATGGGATCAAACATTAGAAAATATTTGGGGATATATTATTTTAATTATTTTTTTTTTGCGGTACGCGGGTCCTTTTTCTAATATTACTTTGGGTCCTTTTTCTAATATTCAAACTTGGTTCTTTTATTCCTTTTCTTCTTTTTGTCACTGAAGTTCTCTTTGAAAATACACAAATACTGCCTCTCTTTGAGGCACTTCGAAATCAAAATTAATTATGCTAATTACCTCATGCAGGTTGACCTAATTAAATTTAATTAGTGGGTCTTGTTAATTCTAAACATCATCCTCTGGGAGATTTTACCTTTTGGGTAAACTAGGTAGAGAATCCAAGTGCTTACTTATCCTAACATACTTAGGCAGCAATCACAGCACATGTACTTGTGCAAATGGAGTATGTATAGTCATCAAGCAATTGATGTTCCCTTTATCTACTGATCTTGTTAAAATACATATTTCTTGTGGAAATTAAATGAGGCAAATGTCAAGGTTTTAATTAATAATTAAATCCTTCTATTTAGATTGTATTCACAAAAGATGTGAAATCATGATATATGTGACTCATACTCTAACAAAAATTTTTACATGCTTAGTAATTTTCAAATTATTCCTGGAATGTTGCTACATATGCTATTGAGTCATTCTTAGTTTTTTGTGATACTTCTATTCCCTTCCATTCCGTTCTTTGCTCTCTCACTGTTCCATTTTATGGGGCATCATTTTCTCAGCTGAGCACAATTAAGTAGTACTTCCCAGGGTTCTGCCCTGGTCTTACTGTTCTTTCTCTCCAAGGGGATTTCATTTACTCTATAAATGACTTTAATTACTACATATGGGCTGGAAAATGCTTATATCTTTATATCTAGTATTGAACTTCACTTTGCCCTTCAGACATATATGCAACAACTTGCTCAACATATCAACACCGATGACACACAGTCATTAAAACTCAACAGATCCAACATTATTTATCCTTTCTACCTACTCTCGTTGCCATATTAAGGTCCTCATCATTTCTCACCTATTTCATTAACCTTTTTGTCTTGGTTCTTAACCCCCTACCCACCTCATATTTCATTATCTCATCAACAGCTCCTAGTAATTACCTGGTTTACTCAATTTGAAAGTGTAAACTTATTTGAAAGTGTCACTCGCCCCCCACCCTTTACCTAGGATCTAAAAGTCTCTCTCTATCACCTGCAAAAGAGACTAAGCAACTCAGCAAGTCTTTGAGTCTTAGTTCCTATCTAGCCCCCATATCTTCCCAGTACTGCATTTTGAAATGTATATTCTAATGATACTGGAACTTTGGTACTTCCTGGCATAGATATCATAGTTATGAACTTCTCTGAGTTTGTGTAATGCCCTCTCTGCTTAACGTGTTTTCCTCAACTTTTTAACAGCTTTTATATGCAAGTAACATATTATTATGTGTTAAGAATGAGGAAAAAATAGTTCTAACAATACAAATATATAGAGAGAAAAATAGAAAATTCTCCCTAAGCCTGTCTCCTATCCCATTCTGTTTCCACCAGCAATCACTGGTTTGAAAAAAAAAAAAAATCATCATATCTCCCAGACTTTCTATTTCAGCAATTTGAATATTTTTCCTTTAACAATATAAGTTTGCTTACTCCATGTCAATACAATAGATTTTTTTATTTAACATTATGGAGTTAAACCTTAGAGTGCATGCAGTATAATTCTGTCATTTCTCTATTGATAGACTCTTGGTGTTTTTTTGTCTATTTATTATGATTGTTGTCATTAATGCAGTGAGTGACCTTGTATTTCTACTAACCAAGCCCACTCTAGTTTCAAAAAGAATCCATTCTGATAATATGATAGCAGATATAAAATGCTTACATGTAATATATATATATATAGTATTTTCTATTTTAAAATTCTTTAAATAGTTTTTTAAATAATTTTTTTCATATTATTAGGAACAAACTATGACACTAATTACTTAAGAGAATTGGTAAACAATTGCATGCATTGTTGTGCTAGGTGTATATTCAATTTTTTTTTTTTTTTTTTTTTTTTTTTTTTTTGGTTGGGGGCCTCCCCC
>NW_020173273.1:796375-830985 GCF_003031525.2 Neophocaena asiaeorientalis asiaeorientalis
CGCGGCATGTGGGATCCTCCCGGACCGGGGCACGAACCCATGTTCCCTGCATCGGCAGGCGGACTCTCAACCACTGTGCCACCAGGGAAGCCCTCAAATTATTTTTTTAACGTTTCAAGGTTAGTCTAATTTTTTTTAGTGATTTGAATTAAACAACAAATGTGATAATTGTTTAATGCTCTTTTGGCTACATCATATGTAATAATATTATAATTTATAATTACACATATAATTAATATATAATAAATATAATTATATTATTACAATAAATAAGTGTTATTAAATAAATGAGGAAACCTCTTTTAAAATGGAGTCAGGAAGCCCTGAAGGGGGAACTTCCACATTTGTATCATTCATTGCAGTCTACATAAACAACAGGAAGAAGGAAGATAAGAATTATTTTGACAAGGGAGGACATTAATCACATGGGAATTTTATGTCCAACTTTTAAGAAGAAGAAAGATCTCACTACCCCAGCAACAAAGCACCACAACCCCATTTTCTCCTAAAGCTTAATAAAAACAAGTGTCTCTCTTTGTTTTCTCTGGACTTGCCTATGATTCACCATAGCTTGCCTGTCCTAAGTGCAATTCCCAAAATAAACCCATTTTGCTGGTAAGATAAGTGGCTGTTTCATTTTTAAAGTTGACAATATATAATGTCATTATGAATAAGTGAGATGAAAAATCTGCTACATGTTAAGTATTTTCACAATCATTAGATATTGAACACAAGATGGAAAAGAAAAACATGTCTTCGCATAGGAAAAAATATTAATCTTTATTAATTTTATTAGTTCTTTTGTTGTGCATCAAAGAGACGTAAGTTTAAAGCATATTTGTTCTCAACTGACAAAATAGTAAATTTTACCAGTATTTTTTTAAAAAATAAAAATGTGAAAGTGAGAATCTGAAAAATATATATTTAAAGTACGAGTTTGACAATGTGGATAATCACAAATTTTCAAGTAAACAAAGCCATCCTCTGTTTACTACAAAAGATCTACATTTAACTAAAAACTAATAAACTTTTAATATACTAAGTATCTTTTTAGTCTTACTTGGATGTGAAGATGTTTCAACTTATCAACTTGCTGATTGATAGAGTGAAACTGATGGTTTACATTTTGTTTTGGTGAGACCAGGAGAGTTCTTCCTCTGGGACTGTACATATAGCAATACTATGCCTACAAGAACAGAAGAGTATAAAAAGCGCCAGCCAATATAGCAGATTAAGCTTTCTGGTTCTGAGGTGTTCTGTGCAGATGTAGGTAATTCCTGATCATAGAGAGAAGGAACACCACTATGACCCTGTAGAGAGAAGTAAATATGAACCCCATCCAGTCTTTTTGAATACTGCTGTGAGGTCACCTTTGTCTGAAGTGCATATTCTTACTTTAATGCTGTTGCTATATAATATCCTTTCCCTGGACTAAACCAGTGATTGACAAGCATTGTTATTTTGTCACCTGTGAATTTTTTTTAGCAATTGAATCCTGTCTGAAACTTTTAATTAATTTATTTAATAATTCTTGTGGAAACAATCTGGACATTTTCTGAATTTATAAGGTGATCCTTGAACTTTGCCACTGGTGGTATATGGTTCCTCTATTGTTCTGAATAATGATAGTACTTAGATATTACTTAGTTATGATATAAAACATCACCTAATGCCATTGAAAAAGATATCACATAGTTTTTATTCATTTTAGACCTTTAATTTCATAGAATACAGAGAAATATGCCACATATTTTTTGCTTGTTTTTGCAAGGTCTTCTCAAGATCAAAATATTATATTAAAAATAGAAAGAAACATTTTCTTTCTGGAACAGAAATATGATGCCTGCATACCATGGGCAAGTGATGACAGAGATGGAAGATAGAAGCATCCTTGATTTCTTATCTTGAGACTTCTTATTATTAAACCCTCTCCCCACCACACATTATTTGAATAGCCATTATTTTGCAATGAAATAAGGAATGACCACCTCAGCCTTCTAGATCTGAGATAGGGTAAAATTACCTTCATTGATACTATGAACATTTAAATATTTTGAATGGTTTTGGTAAAATATACTTAGGAGACATTCTAATATATTCTCTGAAGTAATCCCAATGAATGCTATAAAGGAACAAGATAGGTTTATCTATTTCATAAAATTCATCACTGAATTTTAGCTTTCAATACCCTGTTGTAGCCATTAAATACAAATCATGCATGTCTAGTGTGTTGTGAATGTTTGCCGCACTGAAGTCCATGTGCTTTCTGCACTTCTGAGTGTGAAATGCATTTTTTAACCTCCAAGATTAAATTATGTTGAATTTTACTTTGTAGCAAATGATAAGATAAAATTTAAAATTCATTTTCTACTTAATCTGAAATATAAGAGGTTCTTGAGGTCATAACTCATCTGGGAACCATGATAATGTAGCAGATTATTAAATATTTCATTATGGTAATAATAGTGACTTTTTTTTTTGATATGTGATATGTGTAAACACTGCCTCTATTAACTCACTAAATCCAGAAGATGGTGTTTATGTTGACTTGGATACTGAAGACTTTCCTTAGCCTCCACAAGCAATTTAAGGGTTCTTGCTTATCTGTCATGCTCTGAACTTATCATTTATCCAAGAGCAAGGTCTCTATTGCTTCTTCTCTAGTAGCTTAGGGCTCTGCTTGTAACATCAGTTCCATAATAATTTTGTTCCAATCTTACATTCTTGTCTAGGTGTGTGGTTTTTAGAATACCTCTCTCTCTCTGACCTAATCCTGAATCTCAGTTGCTAGTTGTCTGCTCTGTTTTGCTATATTGTTGGACCTTTAAATTGATATGTACCTTGGGTAATTGTAGTAGGTTGAAGCATTGTCCCTAAGTCTTCCCTACTCCCTATAACCATATCCTTTGACAATAATGGCACGGACTTCCCAGCCTTTTGACTTGGGGCCCTGCCATGTGACTTGCTTTGAGAGTGGAACATGGGCAGAAAAAATAATGTGCAGTTCCAGCGCAGGCCTCAAGAGGCCTCATATGTTTCCACTTGCTTTCTTGTGCCTCTGTCAGGGCTGTACAAACTTCCCCTGGAAGACTAACAGCCTGGGCTCAGAATAAATAAATGTGAAGCAGACTGGATGCTAACTGACAGAGAGTTGCAAATGCCAGTTGGAGTTAGAGTTTGAAGCACAGTCAGAAAGCCTAGATCAGCTAAGTCTAACCAACCTACAGATGCATGAGAAACAAGCACTTTTTGCTGTATGCCTTTGAGATGTTGTGGTAGATTACCAATATGGTAATATTCATTTTTCTTGTGTTTTTCCATCAGCTTTTGGGGCTTCAGATGTAACTTTGGACACAGCTAGTTCTTTAGGGGATGCACGTGAAAAAGAGCTTGAATTCACTTGGTCAGGCCTAAGAAAAGTTCAAATGTCTGTGGTTTTTAGCAGTTAAACTAAACCTTATTAATCTGAAAAGATGTCTTTTATATCAAAGTCCTTGGTTATACGCAACAGAAAAAGATTTTGAATACATTACAAAAGCAGAAGCATGTTGGAAGGTATCCGTATTTCAGGGAATTTGTGGAAAAGCTTGAGAACCTGGTTCAAAAATTGACAAAAAGCAAGGTGGCTGGGCAAGGAATAGAGCCACTATCACATCCCAGAAAAAATATTGTTATGATGCTATTATGAATACCACCAATACAGAACGCTGGGTAGATGGTAAAGGCTGACTCTGAACAGTATAAATGTATTCTTACATTTTTATAATACTTTGGGATCCAAATGTCCAGGCTGGACACCTAATTGGCCACATTTAGTCCACATGCTTGCATTCTGGATACCAAGAAGTAGAGAAAAGTATCTGCATGTGTGTTGAAGGTGTGTATGTGTGGGGTGGATGGGGTGGGCAGAGATTTGGAACCTTTAGTTTCTGTAGTAGAAAGTGGAGACCTACCTTCTACCCCAAATCATATAATAGTGAAACAATGTTCAAAATACAAAGGATGTTTAAGTATGGGGTGTTAAACAGCAACAACAGCAGTAAATGCTCTCTATAATATTCCTGGGGAATCACACATAACCAAAGTAAAAGAACTAAAGCAAGACATGGGAATCAGGAAAAGAGATCAAGTCTACCACAATTTGGCAGGGTAAAGTGGGCACAAAGCCAAACCACAAACGAAGTACCAAATCAGAACTATCTTGCAAAAAATGAGGTTCAGGGCTTCCCTGGTGGCGCAGTGGTTGAGAGTCTGCCTGCCAATGCAGGGGACACGGGTTCGTGCCCCGGTCCGGGAGGATCCCACATGCCCCGGAGCGGCTGGGCCCGTGAGCCATGGCCGCTGAGCCTGCGCATCTGGAGCCTGTGCTCCGCAACAAGAGAGGCCGCGATAGTGAGAGGCCCGCGCACCGCGATGAAGAGTGGCCCCCGCTTGCCACAATTAGAGAAAGCCCTCGCACAGAAACAAAGACCCAACACAGCAAAAATACATAAATAAATTAATAAACCCCTACCCCCAACATCTTAAAAAAAAAAAAAAAAAAATGAGGTTCAGACGGATTAATGGCTATTTTGGGGACTTAATTTCATGAGCTAATAGTTTTATGAGCTCTTCTTCCTGAGGATCCCTCAGAGAGCGGCTTCTGTGTTATGTATGTACTCTGCCATTAAAGTGACCAAGCCATCACCACCCTCTGTGGATTCCCATATATTTTGCATAGGATTACAGAACCCCGACCAAGACTGTAATCAGATTCCATGAACAATGACATTTGATACTTAGCAGCTAAGATGAGAGGTATTCCATTCCTTCATTAGACATTCACTTTTCATTTTTTTCTTACTAGAAGACATGTAGCATGTCAAATTGAAGTAAACAAAATAAATCTAACCCTGCTCATAGTGGTTGTAAATACATGCACAGTTACTCTGTACATAAGCTTCTGCAGTACCATTTTGAGTGCTGACAGTTTCTAATGAAGGTAGCATTTATCTGTGAAAGTTTTAAGAATCATTCTAAATTAAGGCTTAATCTATTATTTTCCTTTAAAAAACTTATTGATTAGGGGATCATAGATTCTTAAAATCAAAAGAGACATAAAAATTCCCTTCATTTCACAGAAGATATTTCTAAGGCCAGTGGAACTTAATGGTTTGACAATTATTAGACAGTAAATAAGGGGTAGATTTGGGATTAAAACCAAACTCTCCTTATTGCTTCTCCAATGAAAATGTTTCATTTTCAGATATAGAACAATATTTTGTGTGTTGTTATTGTTCAGATTATTTATATCAGGAGTTTAAAACAGCTCTAGAGGAGCCAGCAAGGTCATGTAAATGAGTAGGGAGGAAAAATAAAAATGTGTAGGTGTGGATTGTTTGAATGGCAGTGCAAGCTGGACAGCCAATGAATGCCCTATCTAAAGAGATAACCACTTCTCAGCTCCAGGTGACTGTTGCCATTGGTAACACATGCCCAAAGTGACTACATGTTTTTTTTTTTTTAATTTTAAATATCTCTATTTTTAAAAGTTGTATTTAAAATAAAAACTGAACAAGATGAAGTCCAGTTAAAACCCAATCAGGAGATGAATTTGGTCTGCAGGCTGCCGGTTTGTAATTGCAACTTATACCATCTACTATGCAATCATAGGGAGTAGTATCAATATTATTCATTAAATTAAATATTCAGCATCACTGCTCTCAGTGCAAGAATCTATTGAAATAAATTTTTAAAAACTTCTAAATCAATTAGTATAAAAATTGATTTTTCAATATTTAATCAAAGCATATCTATCCTTTAATGTCTACAAACACCTTTATAGAAATGTTCTACAAAGTGAACATTGTAGAAATGTTCACTTTAATATGAACAATGATGGAGATAATCTCATCATAGTCTAAGAAAATGTAACTTGGAATAGGTAATCAATACATTCACATTAACTTTGGTAATCAATCCATTAAACTTATGCATGAAATGTTGACAAATCTCCTTAGCTCTTAGTATAATTGAATACCTTGTCAATTTCTTTACTAACATTTCAGTATTGATTGACTGGTAGTTTCTCTCAGAATTAGTCATTGATTATCATGATACAATGATGCTACTGACCACTAATTGTCCTTTAACTAGTATATATGTGGTTATTCTATTGTATAAGATTTAACATTCCGTTGAAATGGCAAAATAAAGTCATTTCTTACTCTATCTAATTGACTAATCTGCTAATGAAACCTAGTGTGCCAATAAATATGCCAATGAAATCATATTTAGAAAATATTTCTAGAGTGATTTTATACATCTACATAAATTTTGTACTAAAACAATGTTTCTAAACCCCTCCCCCAGGAAAAAAAATGATAATAAAAATGGGATTTATGTTTAAAAAATTTGGAAGATATTGCATCCGAAATTCCTCTGGTAGAGGTACATTTTGCAAATTACTGTGCTAAAGTTTCTGAAGTTTTCCTGCAATGAATCCTATCTTAACTTATTTAACATAGTATTTTTCAAGTTTATTTAAACAGAGATTCACTTTCTCCTTGATTTTGAGCAAAACAATTTGGAGAAGGCTGACTCAGAAAGGAAATGTATTGCCCAAGCCCACACAACTAATTAAAATTAGGTTCAAAGATACCTGTAATATTTTCTGGTTCCTAAAATATATTTATTTATTTTTTATTTCTTTTAAAACATAATTAAGTTTTTATTTTTTTAATTGAAGTATAGTTGATTTATAATATTGTGTTAGTTTCAGGTATACAGCAAAGTGATTCAGTTATATTTTTTTTCCTGTTTATTTTCTGTCAGGTATAGGTTATTACAAGATATTGAATATTGTTCCCTGTGTTATACAGTAAATCCTTGTGGTGTTTTAAATTTCTAATAAATGATTTTTTTCTTTTTTTCTTCCAGCTTTTTTTTTAACATCTTTATTGGAGTATAATTGCTTTACAGTGGTGTGTTAGTTTCTACTGTATAACAAAGTGAATCAGCTATACGTATGCATATATCCCCATATCCCCTACCTCTTGCGTCTCCCTCCCACCCTCCCTATCCCACCTCTCTAGGTGGACACAAAGCACCGAGCTGATCTCCCTGTGCTATGCGGCTGCTTCCCACTAGCTATCTATTTTAAATTTGGTAGTGTATATATGCCAATGCTACTCTCTCACTTCGTCCCAGTGTACCCTTCCGCCTCCCCATGTCCTCAAGTCCATTCTCTATGTCTGTGTCTTTATTCCTGTCCTGCATGTAGGTTCTTCAGAACCATTTTGGTTTTTTTTTTTTAGATTCCATATATATGTGTTAGCACACGGTATTTGTTTTTCTCCTTCTGACTTACTTCACACTGTATGACAGTCTCTATGTCCAGCCACCTCACTACAAATAACTCAATTTCATTTCTTTTTATGGCTGAGTAATATTCCATTGTATATATGTGCCACATCTTCTTTATCCATTCAGCTATCAATGGACACTTAGGTTGCTTCCATGTCCTGCCTATTGTAAATAGTGCTGCAGTGAACATTGTGCTACATGACTCTTTTTGAATTATGGTTTTCTCACGGTATATGACCAATAGTGGGATTGCTGGGTCATATGGCAGTTCTATTTTTAGTTTGTTAAGGAACCTCCATACTACTCTCCATAGTGGCTGTATCAATTTACATTCCCACCAACAGTGCAAGAAGGTTCCCTTTTCTCCACACCCTTTACAGCATTTACTGTTTATAGATTTTTTTGATGATGGCCATTCTGACTGGTGTGAGGTGATACCTCATTGTACTTTTGATTTGCATTTCTCTAATGATTAATGATGTTGAGCATACTTTCAGATGTTTGTTGGCAATCTGTATATCTTCTTAGGAGAAATGTCTATTTAGGGCTTCTGCCCATTTTTGGATTGGATTGTTTGTTATTTTGATATTGAGCTGCATGAGCTGCTTGTATAATTTGGAGATTAATCCTTTATCAGTTGCTTCATTTGCAGATATTTTCTCCCATTCTGAGGGTTGTCTTTTCATCTTGTTTATGGTTTCCTTTACTGTGCAAAAGCTTTTACATTTCATTAGGTCACATTTGTTTATTTTTACTTCAATTTCTCTAGGAGGTGGGTCAAAAAGGATCATGCTGTGATTTATGCCATAGAGTGTTCTGCCTATGTTTTCCTCTAAGAGTTTGATAGTGTCTGGCCTTACATTTAGGTCTTTAATCCATTTTGAGTTTATTTTTGTGTATGGTGTTAGGGAGTGTTCTAATTTCATTCTTTTACATGTAGCTGTCCAGTTTTCCCAGCACCACTTATTGAAGAGGCTGTCTTTTCTCCATTATATATTCTTGCCTCCTTTATCAAAGGGAAGGTGACCATATGTGCATGGGTTTATCTCTAGGCTTTCTATCCTGTTCCATTGATCTATATTTCTGTTTTTGTGCCTGTACCATACTGTCTTGATTACTGTAACTTTGTAGTATAGTTTGAAGTCTGGGAGCCTGATTCCTCCAGCTCCATTTTTCTTTCCAATATTGCTTTACCTATTCGGGGTCTTTTGTATTTCCATAGAAATTGTGAAATTTTTTGTTCTAGTTCTGTGAAAAATGCCAGTGGTAGTTTGATAGGGATTGCATTGAATCTGTAGATTGCTTTGGGTAGTATAGTCATTTTCACGATATTGATTCTTCCAACCCAAGAACATGGTATATCTCTCCATCTGTTTGCATCATCTTTAATTTTTTCATCAGTGTCTTATAGTTGTCTGCATACAAGTCTTTGGCTCCTTAGGTACATTTATTCCTAGGTATTTTATTCTTTTTGTTGCAATGGTAAGTGGGAGTGTTTCCTTAATTTCACTTTCAGATTTTTCATCGTTAGTGTATAGGAATGCAAGAGGTTTCTGTGCATTAACTTTATATCCTGCTACTTTACCAAATCCATTGATTACCTCCAGTAGTTTTCTGGTAGCATCTTTAGGATTCTCTATGTATAGTATCATGTCATCTGCAAACAGTGACAATTTCACTTTTTCTTTTCTGATTTGGATTCATTTTATTTTATTTTTTTCTCTGATTGCTGTGGCTAAAACTTCCAAAACTATGTTAAATAATAGTGGTGAGAGTGACCAGCCTTGTCTTCTTCCCAATCTTAGTGGAAATGGTTTCAGTTTTTCACCATTGAGAAGGATGTTGGCTCGGGTTTGTCATATATGGCCTTTATTATGTTGAGGTAAGTTCTCTGTATGCCTACTTTCTGAAGGGTTTTTATCATAAATGGGTGGTGAATTTTGTCGAAAGCTTTTTTTGCATCTATTGAGATGATCATATGGTTTTCTCCTTCATCTTGTTAATATAGTTTATCACATTGATTGATTTGCATATATTGAAGAATCCTTGCATTCCTGGGATAAACCCCACTTGAGTATGGTGTATGGTCCCTTTAATGTGCTGTTGGATTCTGTTTGCTATTATTTTGTTGAGGATTTCTGCATCTATGTTCATCAGTGATACTGGCCTGTAGTTTTCTTTTCTTGTAACATCTTTGTCTGGTTTTGGAATCAGGGTGATGGTGGCCTCATAAAATGAGTTTGGGAGTGTTCTTCCCTCTGCTATAGTTTGGAAGAGTTTGTGAAGGATCGGTGTTAGCTCTTCTCTAAATGTTTGATAGAATTCGCCTGTGAAGCCATCTGTTCCTGGGCTTTTGTTTGTTAGAAGATTTTTAATCACAGTTTCAATTTCAGTGCTTGTGATTGGTCTGTTCATATTTTCTATTTCTTCCTGGTACAGTCTTGGAAGGTTATGCTTTTCTAAGAATTTGTCCATTTCTTCCAGGTTGTCCATTTTATTGGCATAGAGTTGCTTGCAGTAATCTCTCATGATGCTTTGTATTTCTGCTGTGTCAGTTATTACTTCTCCTTTTTCATTTCTAATTCTATTGATTTAAGTCCTCTCCCTTTTTTTCTTGATGAGTCTGACTAATGGTTTATCAATTCTGTTTATCTTCTAAAAGAACCAGCTTCTAGTTTTATTGATCTTTGCTTTCATTTCTTTCATTTTTTTTTCATTTATTTCTGATCTGATCTTTATGATTTCTTTCCTTCTGCTAACTTTGGGGTTTTTTTGTTCTTTTTTCTCTAGTTGCTTTAGGTATAAGGTTGTTTATTTGAGATGTTTCTTGAGGTAGGATTGTATTGCTATAAACTTCCCTCTTAGAACTGTTTTTGCTGCATCCCATAGGTTTGGGTTCTGTTTTTATTGTCATTTGTTTCCCGGTATTTTTTGGTTTCCTCTTTGATTTCATCAGTGATCTCTTGGTTATTTAGCAGTATGTTGTTTAGCCTCCTGGTGTTTGTAGTTTTTACAGATTTTTTCCTGTAATTGATATCTAGTCATAGAGTTGTGGTCAGAAAAGATACTTGATATGATTTCAGTTTTCTTAAGTTTACCAAGGCTTGATATGTGCCCCAAGACATGATCTATCCTGGAGAATGTTCCATGAGCACATGAGATGAAAGTGTATTCTGTTGTTTTTGTATGGAATGTCCTATAAATATATATAGAAATATCAATTAAGTCCATCTTATTTAATGTATCATTTAAAGCTTGTGTTTATTTGTTTTCATTTTGGAAGATCTGTCCATTGGTGAAAGTGGGGTGTTACAAGTCCCCTACTATTATTGTGTTACTGTCGATTTCCCCTTTTACGGCTGTTAGCATTTTCCTTATGTATTGAGGTGCTCCTATGTTGGGTTCATAAATATTTACAATTTTTATTTCTTTTTCTTGGATTGATCCCTTGATCATTTTGTAGTGTCCTGCTCTGTCTCTTGTAACAGTCTTTATTTTAAAGTCTACTTTGTCTGATACAAGAGTCACTACTTCAGCTTTGTTTTGATTTCCATTTGCATGGAATATCTTTTTCCATCCCCTCGCTTTCAGTCTGTATGTGTCCCTAGGGCCGAAGTGGGTCTCTTATAGACAGTGTATATATGGGTCTTGTTTTTTTATCCATTCAGCTAGTCTGTGTCTTTTGGTTGGAGCATTTAATCCATTTAAGATAATTATTGATATGTATGTTACTATTACCATTTTCTTAATTGTTTTGGGTTTGTTATTGTAGGTCTTCTCCTTCTCTTCTGTTTCCTGCCTAGAGAAGTTCCTTTATCATTTGTTGTAAAGCTGGTTTGGTGGTACTGAATTCTCGTAGCTTTTGCTTGTCTGTAAAGGTTTTAATTTCTTCGTTGAATCTGAGTGAGATCCTTGCTGGGTAGAGTAATGTTGCTTGTAGGTTCTTCCTTTTCATCACTTTAAATATGGCCTGCCACACCTTTCTGGCTTGCAGAGTTTCTGCTGAAAGATCAGCTGTTTACCTTATGGTGATTCCCTTGTATGTTATTTGTTGCTTTTCCCTTGCTGCTTTTAATACTTTTTGTTTGTATTTAATTTTTGATAGTTTGATTAATATGTTTCTTGGCATGTTTGTCCTTGGATTTATCCTGTACAGAACTCTCTGCACTTCCTGGACTTGATTAACTATTTCCTTTCCTATATTAGGGAAGTTTTCCACTGTAATCTCTTCAAATATTTTCTCAGTCCCTTTCTTTTTCTCTCCTTCTTCTGCGACACCTATAATTCAAATGTTGGTGCGTTTAATGTTGTCCTAGAGGTCTCTAAGACTGTCTTCAGTTCTTTTCATTCTTTTTTCTTTATTCTGCTCTGTGATAGTTATTTCCACTATTTTATCTTCCAGCTCACTTTTCCGTTTTTCTGCCTCAGTTATTCTGCTTTTGATTCCTTCTAGAGAATTTTAAATTTCATTTATTATGTTGTTCATCATTGTTTGTTTGCTCTTTAGTTCTTCTAGGTCCTTGTTAAATGTTTCTTGTATTTTCTCCATTCTATTTCCAAGATTTTGGATCATGTTTACTATCACTACTCTGAATTCTTTTTCAGGTAGACTGCCTATGTCCTCTTCATTTGTTTGGTCTGGTGGGTTTTTACCTTGCTCCTTCTTCTGCTGTGTATTTCTCAGTCTTCTCATTTTGCTTAACTGACTGTGTTTGGCATCTCCTTTTCGCAGGCTGCAAGTTTGTAGTTCCCGTTGTTTTTGGTGTCTGCCCCCAGTGGGTAAGGTTGCTTTAGTGGGTTGTGTAGGCTTCCTGGTGGAGGGGACTGGTGCCTATGTTCTGGTGAATGAGGCTGGATCTTGTGTCTCTGGTGGGCAGGACCTCGTCCAGTGGTGTGTTTTCTGTGAACTTATTATGATTTTAGGCAACCTCTATGCTAATGGGTGGGGTTGTGTTCCTGTCTTGCTAGTTGTTTGGCATGGGGTGTCTAGCACTGGAGCTTGCTGGTCATTGAGTGCAGCTGGGTCTTAGTGCTGAGATGGAGATCTCTGGGAGAGCTCTCGCCAATTGATATTACATGGGGCTGGGAGGTCTCTGATGGAGTAAAGTCCTGAAGTCAGCTCTCCTTCCTCAGAGGCTCAGGCCGGACACCTGGCTGGAGCACGAAGACCCTGTCAGCCACCAGCTTAGAAGAAATGGGAGAAAAAATAAATAAAATAAAATAAAGTTATTAAAAAAATTAATTATTAAAAATAAAAAAGTACTAAAAAAAAGAAAGCGAGAGCAACCAAAGCAGTAAACAAATCTACCAATAATAACAAGTGCTAAAAACTATACTAAAAAAAGAAAAAGAAACTGAGAGACAGAATGCTAAGTCCACCCCCTCAATTTCCGGATGATTCGTTGTCTATTCAGGTATTCCACAGATGCAGGGTACATCAAGTTGATCATCTGCTACTCCTGAGGCTGCTGGGAGTAATTTCCCTTTCTCTTCTTTGTTCGCACAGCTCCTGGGGTTCAGCTTTAGATTTGGCCCCACCTCTGCATGTAGGTTGCCATCTGGCATCTGTTCTTCACCCAGACAGTAGGGGGTTAACAGAGAGGCTGATTAGGGGACTCTGGCTCACTCGGGCCAGGGGTAGGGAGAGGTACAGAATGTGGGGCGAGCCTGCAGCAGCAGAGGCCGGCATGATGTTGCAATAGCCTGAGGCGCACCGTGCGTTCTCCCATGGAAGTTGTTCCTGGATCATGGGATCCTGGCAGTGGTGGGCTGCACAGGCTCCCAGGAGGGGAGGTGTGGATAGTGACCTGCACTTGCACACAGGCTTCTTGGTGAGTGCACCAGCAGCCTTAGCGTTTCACGCCCGTCTCTGGTGTCCATGCTGATAGCCACGGCTTGCACCTGTCTCTGGATCTTATGTAGGTGGTACTTTGAATCCCCTATCCTCATGCACCCCAAAACAATGGTCTCTTGCCTCTTATGCAGGTACGGACTTTTTCCTGGACTCCCTCCTGGCTAGCTGTGGCACACTAGCCCTCTGCAGGCTGTGTTCACACAGCTAACCCCAGCCTTCTCCCTGGGATCTGACCTCCAAAGCCAGAGCCTCAGCTCCCATCCCCCACCTGTCCTGGTGGGTGAACAGACAAGCCTCTCAGGCTGATGAATGCTGATTGGCACTGATCCTCTGTGCAGGAATCTCTCCACTTTTCCCTCTGCACCCCTGTTGCTGAGATCTCCTCCGTGGCTCCAAAGCTTCCCCCCACCCACCCACCAACCCCTGTCTCCACCAGTGAAGGGGCTTCCTAGTGTGTGGAAACTTTTCCTCCTTCACAGCTCCCTCCCAGAAGTGCAGGTCCCATCCCTATTCTTTTGTCTCTGTTTTTTCTTTTGGCCTACCCAGGTACGTGGGGAGTTTCTTGCCTTTTGGGAAGTCTGAGGTCTTCTGCCAGTGTTCAGTAGGTGTTCTGTAGGAGTTGTTCCACATGTAGATGTATTTTTGATGTATTTGTGGGGAGGAAGGTGATCTCCTCGTCTTACTCCTACACCATCTTGAAGGTCTCCCCTACAATATTTTTAAAAATACAGTTTAGGGTACATTTTGTGGATTTTTACTCAGTCTTGGTGCATATTAAAGGAAAATATCTTAACCATGCTAAAATTCCTTTGTCAGAAACATGCAAATTTGTAATATTCACCTATTTTAATTCGTCAGAATTTTCATATGAGTGTTAAAGATGGAATTTCCATAAAATCAATACTTTCAAGGGAAGTAA
The DNA here is from genome assembly GCF_003031525.2 of Neophocaena asiaeorientalis asiaeorientalis. NCBI lineage: Eukaryota > Metazoa > Chordata > Mammalia > Artiodactyla > Phocoenidae > Neophocaena > Neophocaena asiaeorientalis. The sequence continues at coordinate 810,493 of NW_020173273.1, forward strand.
ATCATGAGTGAATGACAAAATGAAAGCTGACCTATAAATTTTCAAATGCAATCTGATTTGTGTAAAAAAAAATTCAATAGTACAGAAAATGTTAAAAAAAAAAAAGCATCTCTCTACTCCACCCCACAGAGGAAGGCTATGCAAAATTGCCCAAGAGGGTACAGCTAGATTCTAGTACACTCAAAACTCTCTAAAGATACTCTGCTTTGAGTCACAACTGTCCCTCCATATCTAAGAAGGATGTGAAACAATTGCAGGCCACCATTTCTCTAGCTGTCTATGCCTCTTATACAGTAGCAAGGAAACTAGAACTTTTCCAGCTTCCATCCAGGCTATGCTGCCTTTACTTTTATTTCTGTTTGTTTGTTCTTTTGTTTGTTTTTTCATTCGTTCATTCATTCATTCATTTATTCATGGCACACCAAAGCATTTTCTTTCTTGGTATTAAAAGATATTTGAATGCTTATTTGGCTCTGTCCCTGGCTCCTAGCTGTAAAGACAGCAAATCAACCTTTTGGTTTCCCTCAGACCCAAAGAGCAGGCAGTTTCTGATTTCTTGAAAGGCTACACTGATCCCTTCAAGGCTATGCATCAGGACTTGGTGAAGTTCACCACACACATTTCTTTTCTTTTTTTTCCTATATTCTTTTGAAAACTTTGTATAGAAGTATTCTTACAGACATAGATATAAAAGTTCACAAATTGTAAGTGTGAAGATACAAAAGTTTTTACAAACTAAAGACACTCAGGTAACCAGCACAAGATTTGAGAATATTATCAGCTTCACAGAGCACCCTCTTTGTCTTCATTGAAGTCACTTACCTTTTCTGAAGTACCTACTCTTGTGATTTATAACTTTATAGATACATTTTTCTTGTTTTGGAACTTAATTTACATGAAATAAGATAGTAGTGTACTCATTTATAACATGTTACTCAACATGTATTTCTGTTGCATAAAATTATAATTCATTCACTCATCTCTGTATAGAATTTAATATTGTTAAAATACCTCAAACTATTCATTCTAGTGTTGATGAACATTTAGGTAGATCCAGTTTTTGTCTATTATGAATAGTGTGGCTATGAGCATTCTTTACATGTGTTTTGGTGAGCATATAAATGCAACTCGAATGGGTTATAGCAAGAAATGTAATTTCTGGGTCACAGATTTGGCATATTGCTTAAGAGTTTTCCAGAGTGGTTGTACCAGTTCATAATTCTGTCAGCAGTGTATGAGGTTTCTAGTTCATCCCTCTATTTTTTTTGTGTCATCTTTAAGATGTGTCTCTTCTAGGCAGTATTAGGCAGTGCAGAGGCTTTTCGTTTGATTGTTTTCTTGTTTGTTTGTCTTCCCCATCCAACCCCATGTCACTACCAAAAGAGCTATTGAGTTCTCTGTCCCTCGGTTGCAGTCTTCTTCCTGGGTCTATCCTAGAATTTCAGCTTCTAAGCAAGGCACAGCATTAATAAATATATCCAGGGACAGCAGTAGAGATTCAGATCAACTATGAAAGACTGTCTAGAATTTTACTTTCTGTAGATACAGTTGCTTTTGCAAATCTGTTTCTGTATGTACATACTTATGTATAGTTTTTTTTTATATCTACTTGGCTTTTCATGTTGTTCTCAGCAGAAGTGTTATCCTCTGTGAACTACTTCATCCTGCCTGAATACAGGGGGTAGCATGATTTTTAAAGATCCAATTATTATATATAGTGATGTCAATAAAGTATTTTAATATTAGGACTCATATTAGGCTAACAAAATAATTTTTCATGGGAAAGACTTAGAGCCAATGGTAAATTAATGATTGTTGGTCACTGAATTTTAGAGAAAGTAAGCAATAATTGAATCATAAATTGTCTGTTTCTATACTTGCATCGTAGTTATCATTTTTAGGAAAATATTACCATTATTGACATAATTAGCAAGAAGGTTTTAGTATATATATACATATAAATAAATAGATATATTTTTTCTTGAGCCATCATGCATCTTACTTCTGTTCTCCTACTCCAATGTGCATTCTCTGTAAGACATCTGATATATCATTTGAATATCTGCACATCTGTGAAAACACAATATAGTGTGGCTGGTGGTAGTGGTAGGATGTGTGTGTTTAATTTGAATAAAAATGTCACTATGGAACTTATTCTGTATAATTTAAAATTTTTATTTCAGAAAATTAGTCCTGTTGCAGGTCTTCTACATAAATCCGTAGGTTCTAACTACTGCATAATATACCACATGTACCTGCACAATATTTTACTTTCTTCCTTGTAGTAATGGATCTCCAGTTACATCCAACTTCTCTAATATGTATCAGGAAAAAAAAATTGCCATAGAATAAGCACAAGTTTAATTTCACTAAGTACTGCCAATGCAATCTTCTTATATCTTCCTGTAATTCCATTCACGTGTGACAATACATATCCTTTAATTCTATTGATTCTATTAGAATGACTATGCCAATAGCATCTTTCTCTCTTAATATTTGTTGTCTAAATTTTTCCTCTGCTATTTCATCTGAGCAATGTCTGCTCTTTCCCCACACAATTTATTTGTAGTTTCTCATATATAAAATAATTGATTGTAGGATAACTGATTTAATAATCTACATATAGTTATCCTTAATCAAGAAAAGTATCTTAATATATAGTAGATACTTTCTTTCAGAAAGTTACAGTCTAATGAAATAAAAATATATTGCCTCCAAATAGTATCCCTGCTTAACTAATTTAGACCATTAGATATTTGTTTCTAAATGAACTCTTAAAATTGATTTTGTGTAATTTTATAAATTCATTAAGAAATAAATATAATGGCATTTGGTTTGTTATTCCAATGGAAAGACCATTTATGCTTTCTCTTTGAGGCAAAATTACAAATTCAGTAAATTATTTTAGGATCTATGAGTTTAAGTTGCATTTCCTTTGATACCTTAATTATACCCAGAAAAGTCAATACCATTCTAAAAATGCCTCAGTGTTTGAGTTAATTGTTTGTGTTATTTTACCTCATTACATCATTCCCCTTGGTATATTTTGCTAATGTAACTCATTTGACCTGAGAATTATTTATTTTTTGCTTTATTTCTGAAATGCTTAAAGGCACAATATACGATAAAATAAGAATATTATGTTTTTCAATTTTTAACTTTTATGAATTCTAAGTGCTATACTAATTTCCTAGAAATAATTAAAACAAATATTTTAAATGGGATAATTATCACATGCCCTTATTTTGAAGGATAAAAGAACTTAAATCATTCTTTCACCTACATAAAAAAAAAGAATTTAATGTTCTAAACACAGAGCAATCATTATATTCACATTATATTTTAGCACACTAATTTATTTTGCTAAGAACAACCGTTAAGCAGTTGGGGAGTGGGTGGTATTTTCCTAACAGAATTGAGTCATACTCATATTCTTCAAAATAATTTTGATTTAGGACTACAATTCACACAATTGTTTGAAGACTTTAATAAGTTTTTCATATGCTAAAATCTTAATTGTAATTATCCCTGGAAATATTTGTGTTTGTGGTAGAGACAGAACATAATAACAATTATATATTGCTCAACTGAATTAAGGAGAGATGAAAGACATTTAAAGATGACTTCTAGTTTACAAAGAAAATAATACAATGTATTTCAGCAGGAGTTAAAATAACAATACAGCATCACCTGTGTTATAGGTATCAGTCTCTATCACTCTCCTCACTTCTTTTAAATGTTGATAATATTGTATATCTCTGCGTTGATGGAGGTTTGGTTTGAATAAAAGGAGGAATAGATATATATTTTTTATGTTGTCATAAATATTTAATATTTTATTTTTAAGTAAAATATACAGAGTCAAATATTTTACCCAATTATGGAGATATAATTTTCTAGGAATGAGAAGGGAAAATGTAAGGATGAGTTATAATACAACCAAGATAATTTAAAGAATGTATAAGCTTTGTTTTTAAAACCTTATAATAGGTTATTTTTAATGTAAATATATATTATAAATATTCATAATAGCTCTATATAATAGATTTCAGTTTAATTATGTAATTATATTTCAAAAACTGTCATAACATTAGGTCTTCAAACTAGTGTATGCATACTTCTGGGTGGTAAGGGAACATGGATAAATTTAAGGAATAAATTTTAAGATAATCAATTTCCTTATACATTCTTTTCCAAAAAATAATTTGCTTGAATAATTTTTTTAAAGTACAATTAAGATAGAATACTAGTATAAATTTCTACTGGCAAGTGGGATGGAAATATTAATTCAAAGGAGAAAAGGAATAAGGTAAAATGCCTGACTGTTAAGGAAAATTTTTTAAATGTATTTTTATATAGATATAAGTGGAAAACAAAGCACAATTATATATAGATATAATAGTGATTTATATTAATATATTAAAATTAGTATATCATTATTAGCATGTATTTAATATAACATATTTTACATAACCTTATTTCTACAAATGAATTATTATGTAACATATTATTACATGTATATAAATATATGTTAAATGGATTCATTTTAAGTTGCTATAAAATTATTTTAAATTTTGTAGTGATAAAATATATATGTCTACTTAAAAATGTTTGAGGTGGTACATAGGTTTTCAAAATTAGTTTGTGTTACAAGAGCAAACAATTTCAAATATAACACAGAGAATTTTGACTTATACTTTTGAGAATGCATTAAAGCAAATGTAGAAATCACTTCTAATATCTTATCTAGCTACCCTTCTAATATCTTTTTTTAGCTATACAACTGATAGCTTGTCTATTCTCCCAAAATGCATTAAAGTTTTATTTTAAATAAATAGTACCGAAAAGTCAGTCCTTAGAGATAGAGACAGAGGGTGAGAGAGAAATGTGTGTATGTATGCACACACACGTGTGTGTATGTATATAAAGCATGTATATATAATATATGTACATGTATGTATATTTAAAGCCAATGAGAAATATTCAGATTTAGTCATTTTAGTTCATATTACAGTATCTAGATTCCTGAAATTCCTTCTATACTTTTAATTGATATATACTTACATAATACATGAAATCTGGACAGGTTCCTTTATTTTTACCATTTCTTTATGCTACTTCTGCTGCATGACCCTTTTGCTTCACATAGGTCAGTATCTTGACTCTTTTTCTGAAGACTGGCCTCAAGCTAATGGAGCTGCTTTGCCTTCCATGGCAGAGTCAATGTGGTTGGGAGTTCATCCCCAATCCACTCCCTGTCCAACTTTGACCTTAGATGGGTTCACATGTATGGAAGGTAGGCTTCCTTCCTTCAAATAGGGACAATTCTGAGGCATAATTTGCACTCTCAAGCTCCCCTGCAAGATCAGATTGAAGCTACCCTCCCTAGAATCTTCCTAAAATATTACTCTTTCTTGGCTTCTTCCCCTCCCATGTATTTCCACCTACATGCTTCTTCTGTAAGCTCCTGGGACTAATTTTTAAAGCAATCACTTGCCCAGAAATCTACTCTTCAGAGTCTGCTTTCTGGGGAACTCAGCTTAAGACAATAAGTGTCATGAAATGATTGAAAAGTAGTTCCCTAATTTACTATCATTAGGGAGCTGTTTTAAAAGTGTTCCAGAGGCAAAATCATATCCTACATATATCTTAATAAAATGTTATATTTAAGCAGGACCAGTACTAAGGTCAGGCTAGTTAAGTACTTACCTCAGAGGCAAATTTTAAGATCAGCAAAACCCTCAATAATTAAGATAAGTAACACTTTAATGTAGTATTTTTAAAATAAAATTTAATACAAAAATCCATAGTATAAGAATTATCCACATTTTAATTAAAGACAGGATCGATATTACTGAGTTTTTTCTTTTGCCTCAGTCTCCGATAAGATTTGGCATGGCTTTTGCACTTTGACTTCAAGAAGCTAGAAAAGGAAGATCAAAAGGAAGCTAAATAGATACAAGGAAAGAAATAATAAAGATAAGAGCAGAAATCGAAAACAGAAAAACAATAGAGAAAATCAATAAAACAAAATCCTGCTTCTTTAAAAAGGAAATTGATAAACTTTTAGTAAGATAGTCAAAGAAACAATATAAAGACACAAGTTTCCAATATCAGTGATGAAAAGAGGGAATATCACTGCAGACCTTGCAGATATTAAAAGGATAATAAGGGAATACTAGATAATTTGACAACTTAGGAGACAGATAATTTGACAACTTAGGAGACAGACCAATTCCTCAAAAAACACAGATGACCGAAACTCACCCAAAATGAAATAGACAATCATAATAGTCTGAAACTATTAAAAAACAATGAATTTAACTTAATTTAATTTAATTTAAAAGCTTCCAATAAGGAAAACTCAAAGCCCAGATGATTTTACTAGAGAATTCTACCAACATTTAAAGAATTAACACCAATTCTATATAACCTCTTCCAAAAAAAGAAGAGGAAGCAAAACTTCTCAATTGTTTATATAAGGCCAACATTACCCTAATACCAACATTAGACAAAGGCAACACACATACACACACACACACACACACACACACACACACACACACACGTCAGAAAAAAAAGCTACAGACCAGGCTGTCTCATGAAAATCCACATAAAAATCCCAGACAAAATACTTCAAATCCAAGCCATTAAATATACAGCATGACTGAGTGAGATTAAGTCTAGGAATGTAAAACCTGTCATATTAACAAAATAAACCCAACTTCATTGGAAACTATACTAACTTATTAAAATTGAAACAAAGATCTGAAATGACTGAGAAAGTAATTAATTTGATTTACAGACTGGTCAGATTTGGCAATTATGATTATGTTTTTCTTAAGAACTTCAGCTAGTATGGAGAAAATAGGACATAATTTTAATATCACCACTGAGTAAAACATAAGACTTTAAGTTACTTGTTTTGTTCTTTTACTTAATCCACTGCTTGTATACCGTATGGAAAAATTAGAGCATTGTACATATATAGACATACTTTTCTGCAGAATTATAAGTCATAAGTATTTTATCTGGAATATATTTGCATAATAACAAAATAGATCAACATTTTACCCAAATTAATGCATAAACATTAAATCTGTATTTCACAAGAAATGCTTGCATTTGACAACTATAATTATGTTTTTGACTTGCTGACTTTAAAATGCTCTAGCAAATATTAGCAAACTACTTTTCCCACTCTAAATAGAAGCCACATTCCATACATTTGCTTAATAAGTATATTAGTATTTGCAGATATATAAATATTTGCAGAAATGCTTATTTATGTTTTAGGACATTATTAAATATCATCAACATTATTTCTAAATGTTATTATTCTAAATTAACTTTATCATTGATAATTGAGAAAAATATTGCTAAGACATTTAGTAATTTTTCATTGTACAATAAATTCCATAATATTAATATTAATTTAAACAATATGGCTAAGAGCAAACAAAATATGACCAGTAAAGACATTAAAACATGAAACTTTGAGGAATATATGGTAGCAAATTATTTTCTGCATGTTAGTAAGCAGACCCTTGATATCTACCCACTGAATAGTCACAGATTCTAATATCCAGTGATGACCCTGTGAGTTCCAAGTGTGTTAGGTTTTTGAAATGTGAAGTTGAATCACACATCCTTGAAAGGTAGAATGGATGTGTAAGTCACTTAGCCAGTAAGAGAGCCTAGAGGCCTACCATCATCTTGATTTAATATGAGGAAAGTGTAGAGCTCTGAGGAATATCTATTCATTATGCAGATAGATATACTAAAGTGATGAATATTCCCTGATTATGCCAAAGCACAACTCTATCATGAAAGTAGACAATTTTAGAGCAAGCACAGGACATCTATTCAAACCCCATCATTATGCTAATGAAGAAACTAAAGTCCAAAGAGAGTTCAATTTTTAATCTCTTCAGAAGAATCACAAAGTTATTTTCAAGGAAAAAATAATGCACCCAAACTCTTTCAATATATCCTCCCATAAATCATAGGTTCCTTTTTAATGTCTCCTTATATATGCTGGGATTCTCTATAAGACCAGCCTGGAGTAATCATAGCAAGATAATTATTGTCTTTAAAAGCAGTATGTTGGGTAATTACAGAAAAAGAAATGAGTTAATTTGGAAGCCTTACTAATGAGCCCTGTGTGAGACAGGAGAAGGTAAAACATTAGTCATATGACATTTCAAGGAGAGTTTGAACAGGGGAGATTTGAAAGGCCTGAATGTTCAACGTGCAAAGGGAAGTTGAGAGAGGCTCTGAAAGCAAAGCTTAAAGACAGCTATGTTTATAAGTGTTTTAGTTGTTGACTTACATGAAGATATATGAGGACTTTTAGTATTACTGTCTAGAATCTCTTCAATCAATCTGACTTAATAAGTTTGTGAAGCAGAACATGTATTAACAACTGATAGAAAAAGTCATGCCATGGACATGATTTTACATCAGTCAAAGACTGGATAGGAGAAAAAAGTCTTAAGAATCTTGTTATACATTTATACCCAAATGGATTTGAATGCTGATTTAATATAAGTGAAGATAAATTGGAACAAAAAAATTATTATTATGCTAAGAGAGAAATCCATGTAGAGAATGGAAACAGTTATTCCCCTCCACCCAAGACCTTGGGTGGAGGGGAATAAAATTTTCCATCAGACACTCAGATGGGGAAATCAGCATAAATTAATACAGTACTAGATGGATGCTGGTCTGAAGAAATTTATGTATTTCTAAGGGGGCAACTTTTTCTGCAGGGATTTTTTTTTTTTAAGGCTGAGAAGAACTGTGATAAAATCCAGGCTCTTATTTTCCAAACACTTGCTTGTAGACATTCTGGTAAAAGCTAGTCTCCCTACTTACACAAGGGCTGTGTTGCCCCCTTCTGGAGAAAGGAAAATTCCACTGAGAAGCATCCCTTCTTAGATATACAACCTTATAATGCTGTCACCCTATTTGACAATGTTATCTTGCTATTTAATAAAATACATACACTCACAAACACAATATGATCTGTTTATCTTGGAATTATTAAATAATAAAGACCAAACCAAATCAGAAGTCAAATTAAAAGACTAGATTTCATGAACTATTAATTGGCCATTAGGGTACAAGGTTCATAATGCATCCCCAGTATCAAGAGCAATGTCTGCAATAGAGTAAATACTTAAAACAAATGCATCTCAAAATAGTCACATCCTATTTTAGAATTATTTAATAGGTTCACATTATGACAGAATTCCAACTTTGTGGTATAGCATTAAAATTTCTCCATAATCTGATCCTAACCTGTATTTCAAGCCATGATCAAGCCATGATCTAGTCATGCACATCATCCAGACTTCAGTCTAGCTGCTGGTAAGTTTCCAACCACATGCTTTCTGTCCTTATGTCTTCTCACAAATGGTTCTCCTTCCCTAGAATGCCTTTCTCTCCTCTCTCTATCTCCACTAGTCAAAATCCTTTTTATCTTTTAAAATAAAAACCAATGACTAATTCTTTGAATTCTTTACCAGTATTCCATATCAAAAGGTGATTGGAAAAAACCTGCCCCACAGGTTCTTCTTGTCATCTTTGCCAGAAATCACTTCTCATCTTTGTATCTTTAGCCTCCACAAAATGCCTAACCTGAAATGTGCAATTCAATAGAATAAATGCTGAGTACAGTATTTCTTAAAATCATAATAGTATTTTGTGTTCAAAGTGAGTTAGCAGAGTTGAAATTATTTAACAATGCAGATGGATTATATCAGGTTGAATAAGGTTTATAACATCAGGGGAAGCATTAAGAGTTTTTACTAATTACAATCTAGACCACTAATGATACTCATTAATCATGAAGTCATTCTGTAAAAATGTTCAATTCTGAAGCATGTTCTCTGGTGTGTGTGTGCTAGACTGAATAATGACTCCCATAATGTCCACACCCTATCCCTGGGAACCTGTGAATATATTATCTTACATGTTAAAGAGGATTTTGCAGATGGGATTAAAAATATTGAGAAGGGGAGAGATTATCCCAGATTATTCAGGTAGGTCCAGTATAATCACAGGGGCTCTCCTATATGGTAGGTAAGAGGATCAGAGCCAGAGAAAGGACATGTGACAACAGAAGCTGAGGTTAAGATGGAGGAAGGGGCCATGATCCAAGGAATGTATGTGTCCTCTAAATGCTGGGAAAGACAAGGGAGTAAAAGTAACATAGCCCTTCAAGGACACTGACTTTAGACTTCTGAACTCTAGAACTGTAAAATAGTAAAACTGTGGTGTTTTAAGGCACAAAGTTCAGAGTAATATGCTACAATAGCAATAGGAAACTAATACAGGGTGTTTCTCAAGTATTATGATGTAACGTTTATACATATCAAGCCTATGAATATACTACAGTTAGATAAACATGTAAATTGTGACACATATCTTAGATTTTTCAGAGAGACTATTACCTTTGAATTATTACATGAACATTAGGTCATTAAAAATAGTTATAACTGAAATGGAGTTGGCCTCTGGAGTTGTGACACTGACTTTTCAAGTAAAATGATGATTACAGAAAGCTTGTAGAACAATAAAGTTGTGTCTTTATGTTTATCTATGATGAATAACTGGTTTTCATGTATTTTATTCATTATTAGGCAAATTATTAGAAGTATGCCTATAAAGTAAATATGAATGTATAGAATTATAGCCATTAACTTGGGTTTAAATTATTTTTGATGCATTTTCAATCAGGTTACAACTTTTTCTACAGATCTCAGATATCAAATGATCAGTTAAAATATTCACCTACTGTTGCACAAAGAAATAAACTCAAATGACATATTCATAAGCTTACAGTTTTACTAGAGTATGGAGTATGGTAGAGTGTAGAGTACTTATACCACATATAAGTGATATCATATAACATTTGTCTTTCTCTGACTTACTTCACTTAGTATGGTATTTTCTGCATCCATCCATGTTGCTGCAAATGGCAATAGTTCATTCTTTTTTATGGCTGAGTAATATTACATTGTATGTATGTACCACATCTCTTTAAATCAATCATCTGTTGATGGGCACGTGGCTTGTTTCCATGTCTTGGCTATTGTAAATAGTGCTGCTGTGAACATGAAGGTGCATTTATCTTTACAAATTAGAGTTTTCATCTTTTCCAGATATATGCTCAAAAGTGGGATTGCAGGATCATATGGTAGCTCCATTTACAGTTTTTTGAGGAACCTAAATACTGTTTTTCAGTGGCTACACCAATTTACATTCCCACCAAAATTGTAAGAGGGTTCCCCTTTCTCCACACCCTCTCCAGCATTTATTATTTGTAGACATTTTGATGATGGCCATTTTGACTGGTGTGAGGTGATACCTCATTATGGCTTTGATTTGCATTTCTCTAATATTAACAGTGTTGAGCATATCTTTTCATGTGCATGTTGGCCATTTGTATGTTTTCTTTGGAGAAAGGTTTATTTAGGTCTTCTGCTTTTTTTTTGATTGGGTTGTGTGTTTTTTGATATTGAGCTGTATGAGCTATTTATATATTTTGGATTTTAACCCCTTGTCAGTCACATCATTTGCAAATATTTTCTCCCATTCCAGTGAAAAGGTTGTCTTTTCGTCTTGTTTATGGTTTGATTATCTGTGCAAAAGCTTTTATTGATTGATTAGGTCTCATCTGTTTATTTTTTGCTTTTATTTCTTTTGCTTTGGGATACTGATCTAAGAAATTATTGCTATGATTTATGTCTGAGACTGTTTTGCCTATATTCTCTTCTAAGAGTTTTATGGTGTCATGTCTTAATTTAAGTCTTTAAACCATTTTGAGTTTACTTTTGTGTGTGGTATAAGGGTTCTAACTTTATTGATTTACATGCAGCTCTCCAGCTTTCCCAATACCACTTGCTGAAGAGACTGTCTTTTCTCCATTGTATATTCTTGCCTCCTTTGTCAAAGATTAATTGACCATAGGTGTGTGGATTTATTTCTGGGCTCTCTATTCTGTTCCATTGATCTATGTATGTTTTTGTGCCAATACCATGCCATTTTGATTACTATAGGTTTGTAGTATTGTCTGAAGTCTGGAAGGGTTATGCCTCCAGCTTTGTTCTTTTTTCTCAAGATTGCCTTGGCAATTCTGAGTCTTTTGTGGTTCTGTATAGCTTTTAGGATTATTTGTTCTAGTTCTGTGAAAAATGTCATGGGTCGTTTGATAAGGATCGTATTAAATCTGTAGATTGCTTTGGGTAGTATGGTCATTTTAACTATATTAATTCTTCCAATCCAAGAGCATGGGATCCCTTTCCATGAATCATCTTTTATTTCCTTTATCAATGTTTTATAGCTTTCAAATGTATAAGTCTTTCACCTCCTTGGTTAGGTTTATTCTTAGGTATTTTTTTGACATGATTTTAAACAGGAATTATTTTTTTTTACTTTCTCTTTTTGATATTTCATTGTTAGTGTAAAGAAATGCAACAGATTTCTGTATATTAATCATATCCTGCTACCTTGCTGAATTTATCAGTTCTAAGAGTTTTTGTGTGGAGTCTTTAGGATTTTCTATATAGAGTATCATGTCATCTACATATAATGACAATTTTACCTCTTCCATTCCAATTTGGATAACTTTTAATTCTTTTTCTTGTCTGATTGTTGTGGCCAGGACTTCCAGTACTATACTGAATAGAAATGGTGAGTGTGGACATTCTTGTCTTCTTGTTCCAGAATTGAGAGAGAATGCTTTCAGCTTTTCACCAATGAGTATTATGTTGTCTGTGGGTTTGTCATAAATCACTTTTATTATGTTGGAGTATGTTCCCTCTATACCCACTTTAGCAAGAGTTTTTATCATGAATGGATGTTGAATTATATCAAATGCTTTTTCTGCAACTATTGAGATGATCATGTGGTTTTGTTTTTTCTTTTATTGATGTGCTGTATCACACTGATTGATTTGCATATGTTGAACCATCCTTGTGACCCTGGGATGAACCCAACTTGGTCATGGGGTATGATCTTTTTTAATGTATTGTTGGATTCGGTTTGATATATTCTGTTGAGGATTTTTGCATCTATACTCATCAAAGACATTGGCCTGTAATTTTATTTTTTGGTAGGTTCTTTGTCTGGTTTTGGTATCAGGGAGATGGTGGCTTCATAGAATGCCTTTGGGATTGTTTCCTTCTCTTCATTCTTTTGGAAGAGCCTGAGAAGGATAGTATAAGTTCTTCTATGTATGTTTCATATAATTCCCCAGTGAAGACATCCAGTCCTGGCTTTTGTTTGCAGGGGATTTTAAAATTACAGATTCTATTTCACTTCTAGTGATTGGTCTGTTCAAATGATCTGTTTCTTCTTGACTCAATTTTGGCAGACTGCATGTTTCTAGAAACTTGTCCATTTCATCTAGATTGTCCATTTTTTTGGTATATAACTGTTCATAATATGTTCTTATGATATTTTGTATTTCTGCAGAATTGGTTGTTATTTCTCCTCTCTCATTTCTTAGTTTGTTTATTTGGGTTCTCTCTCTTTTCTTCTTGGTGAATCTGTCTAGAGGTTTGTCTATTTGTTTATCCTTTCAAAAAACCAGCTTTTGGTCTTATTGATTTTTTCCTATTTTTTATCTCTATTTTATTTATTTCCTCTCTGATCTTTATTGTTTCTTTCCTTCTGCTGACTTTAGGTTTTATTTGTTCTTCTTTTTCTAATTCTTTTAAGTGGTAAGTTAGGTTATTTGGAATTTTTCTTGTGTTTTGAGGACATTCTACATTTTTATTACTGTGGAGAAGAAATTTTAACAAGTAAAATATCTTTATTTTTTATTTTTATAAATTTTTATTTATTTTATTTATTTATTTTTGGCTGCACTGGGTCTTTGTTGCTGCATGCGAGCTTTCTCTAGTTGCAGTGAGCAGGGGCTACTCTTTGTTGCAGTGGATGGGCTTCCCTTGTTGCAGAGCATAGGCTCCTCTTGTTGCAGAGCACAGGCTCTAGACGCGCAGTCTTCAGTAGTTGTGCCACGCGGCCTCAGTAGTTGTGGCACATGGGCTTAGTTGCTCCACAGCATGTGGGATCTTCCCGGACCAGGGCTCAAATCCGTGTCCCCTGCCTTGGCAGGCAGATTCCTAACCACTGCGCCACCAAGGAAGCCCCTTAAGAAGTAAAATATCTTTAAATGTGTAATTTCAGTCAAGCAAAAATGGCATTGTATGTGTAGACTTTTGATTTAAAAGCATTTGGGGGACTCTTCTTTATTTTAAAAACATAACCTAGAACACTAAATCATATGTAATATACCACCAAAAACAGTCTGTATATTTAATATGAATAAATTACCTCCTCTTCAAGTCAGAGGTAGAGAATGAACTACCTCTAGCTACTGTCAAGTTACCTTTCTGGTAAAAGAGACTGTCTCTTCTTTTAAAGACACTAGGAGACCTCTCCAGGAAGGATGAGGACTTCTACTCAGAAAATCTTGAGAAGAATGAGGGAAGGAACCCTTAGAAAGTTAAGCTGTACTCTTTCTTAGAGGAAGGATGTATCCGAGGATGAGAGCATAAAGGATGGAATCTTTACACAAAATAACTCTCAACTCTGCCTTTGTTAAAGTGCTTAATTTCTCTGAAATAAATTTAATACACTAGCTGTATTTGCCACTTCCAAAATCACCTATAATTTTCTATCATTCCAACTTACTTACTCAGAAAGACTAATAAGAAATATTTGTTTCTATTCACTGAAACTTCCAGTCAATTCACTTCACCACCTTTCTGCAAATCAGGAAATCCATCTTGTAATTGCTTCCCTTCTATTCCATCTTATGTTCCATCATTTCTATTCTCCATTTGTTTTTGCCCATTTCTCTCATTACTTACCTGAAAAAAACAAATCCTACATCACCTTTGGTATTTCTCTTGGGTTGAGCACTGACTAAGAAAATCATACAACCAGGTAGACTGGCATTCTATGAAATTGTAATACTGAAACTTAGTGATGTCCTCCAATCTTGTCATCTTTCTTGCACATATCATTTGACTATTAATCAGGTCAGAAACTCCTCAACTTCCTGTAGCCAATTCCAAAGATAAACCTATATCTGCCCTACCTACTCCTCCTTTCTTCCTGTCTCTATGGAGAAGGTATGACTCTTGTTTCTGAAGGACCGTACTACTACATTTACTTGCAATTTGTTCCCTTTCATGTCATCAGGGGTTTTACTCCTTTATAGTTATTTCCTCTCTATATTGCATTATCAATTCTTCAGATCTAATTCATCATTCATTCATTCAAAAATAAATCCCCTAGTTCAATTATTTAAGAAAAAACAAAATTGGATCCCATATAGGGAAAAAAAAACAAGCCAAACTAAACCAAATAATCGAAACTTTCTTAATGGCCCTCACTATGCTTTGACTACAATCCCAATGCTTTATCCTGATCTACAGGTACTAAATATTTTTGGATCCTGATTATAAGCCCAACCTCAACTAATGTCATTCTTCTCCTTGCTCACCACATATTTGCCACACAACTTTTATAGTCCTCAAACACTGAAATGCTTCAACTAATGAACATTCCTGAGAGTCCCGGTTGCTGTGGACATCATGGCCATTCTAGAGTAACCTGGAAAACCAAGCATTCCTGTTTTAGAGTGCCTCTTCTTCCTCTATTTTATTATTTGCTGGGGCAGAATTTATCTGAAGCAAGAGTTGCTAGCAGTGGCTCTCCTACTCCAAATTTTGCCCTCAGGCCACGTGTTAGCAGGGTGTTCCTCAGATGACACCTTAAAACTAATTTAAGTCTAGTGAAAAAACAGGCACATCAAATTATTGATCAGTGTCATAATCCATGAGCCACTGTGTTTTTAATGATGCCAATCAGATATTTGGTTACAGAAGCCAGGATTTATAATTTAATTTTCAATCTAGTTAGTCATAAACAGAATATATGGTTTGGTGAGGGTAGCTAGGTCTCTCCCATGGTACAAGAGGTGCAGCAAGGGATTTATGCGAAGTCAGGATGAAGGAAGAAGATAAGTCCTGAGCTGTCAGGGTAGGGAGAGACAGCTAGGGAATGCAGAAGCAGTAGCAACAAGATGTCAATGTGCACCATCTCTTCTATTCAAGCTGTTCTCTTTGTCCTGTAAACATGAGTACCAAGAGGGATGGACTTACCACTCCCAGATTCAGGTGGTTTTTAACATCAGTGCAACCAAAGGACAAAATGGGCTGTGTATAGGGAAAAGACATTTAGCAGGTTTCTGAATAGAATGTCAGATGGCTCTCCTTCAAAGTGACCTCTGTCTCTCCTGGAATCAGTTACCTATATGAGTGCACAATTTAGGAAGTGGCAAGCAATCAAAGGCAAATGACCAAGTGCACACAAAAGAGGCCTGAAGGAGTAATGCTTATTAGGAGAAACTCAGAGAAGAAACAGTCTTAGGTATGTATGTGAGTCCCCTGAAGCTGATTGCATTTTTTGGTGAGCACACAGGGAACTAACAGGGTTGGACATGAGATTTTGGGAAAGGAAGTCTGATCCTTGAAATGTGGGCTTCGTGATTAATTAAGAACCAGCTGCTCCTTTGCAGGGATCAGTTGCTGGGATCCAATAGCAGTAAGACATTGCAAGTACTTGGCACCAACTCTACTCTACCTGTCAGTTTTTATGAAAGGGGAAAACACCAGTCCATTCCTTCATGTGATCATGGGGCTGGTGTTAGAGCCTTAGGTATATAACCAGTTTCCATTGAGCATTGCAGGAAGGCAACCTCTTTTAGGGGGATTCACCCTGCAGGGAAATGACTCCTGTACAAGTTAACCTTTACCTTCCTGGAGATCATCTCATCCCAGGGAACATATAAAACCTAAAGCGCTAGAAGAAAGATAACAAGATATCTGGGGTTAGAAATATTGCAGATGAGTCAACGTATATTGTTAGAGTGTGGACCTCCTAAGAAATGGTACAGAGGGGAAACAATTGGTTTGCAGTGTCTGACAAGACAACAACATGTTAATGGAAATGACCCACTGAAAGCTGTATTGACAGAGTTAATAGTATAAATCTGATGTGTGAAGTGGTCAGTGAAACTGGAAATCATAGCAGCAGTATCTAAGCAGATTTTTGAGCTGTTAAAATACAGAGAGCAGATTAATTGGTGACCTAGAATACCTAGGGGTCAATTATAAAGGAATTCATTTATGAAGGAGGAGTTATAACAAAACCTCAAAGAACTAATCAGCACTTTGAACTTGTGAGTAGGTTACATTTGTGTTCACCAAAATAAGAGCATCAAGTCAGCCTTCTAGAATCTCACACTTCCTTACCCAGTATGTTAAGATGGCTTCATGGATTCCAGATAACTAGGACATGGAGAGCATGACATGATGCTACCCTAGCATGGGAGCAACATGATTCTTATATTGAAATATGGAATCTCCAACGGAAAAGTGCTTAACAAAATGAAGGATGATGATTATGGTGATCTCTCATAACATGAAGTCTGGAGGTGACATATTTATAGGGTCTGTTAATTTACTAGTTCAATGATTTCCGGAAAAGTTCCAGTTTTTCCACCTTTCTACTCTGCTGTTCTCAGTATATTGGCTTTAATCTTCGAGTTTATACTCTCCTGTCACATAAATGCCTATAATGCTTCTAAGCATCTTAGTATCACAAATTAAATGCCCAAAAGCCAGAAGGAGAGAAGAAAACACATCCCTTCCTTGTGAAACTTTGTAAAACTAAGGAAATGCTTCAGGATCTACCAGTATACTTTGCCTCAAACCTCATCAATCAGAATGAAGTCACATGCTTGTTCTCAAAGTAAACACTAACAAGAAGGAAATTACCAAAATATTAATTTCGTAATACAGGTGTCTGCCCTGGCTGTCAAATACTTTAATACAATTGACATTCTTTTTTAAAAGAAGACGGGCAGGGCTTCCCTGGTGGTGCAGTGGTTGGGGGTCCACCTGCTGATGCAGGGGACGCGGGTTCGTGCCCCGGTCCGGGAGGATCCCACATGCCGCAGAGTGGCTGGGCCCGTGGGCCATGGCCGCTGGGCCTGCGCGCGTCCGGAACCTGTGCTCCACAGTGGGAGAGGCCGCAGCGGTGAGAGGCCCACGTACCGCAAAAAAAAAAAGAAGACGGGCATAGGGGTGAGACAGAGAGGAAATGGAAAGACTATTAGATCAGCTATCGAGTGTATCTGCCATAGACTGTTGCCATGGTAAATCAATAACACTTTGTACATTCTTTAAAGTATTTTTTGCTTTGTTTTTAGTGCTCTGACCTTATTATCTGGTTATTTAATTTTTGCCCCTTTACTAAACACTCACCATCTTGGCAGTGAAGCTATCTTATCTAATTTGAAATGACCACAATATCTAACACAATTTTATGCAGAAAGCAGTACCCCAATAAGCTAGTATTTAATCTTTCTCTTAAATTGATATACAGGGATGCCTGATTTTGTACAAGATAAATAATGAATAAATTAATGCTTGTAAAGAAAATCTTTGTTTCCCCATATGTATTTACTATAATTAATGAAATCTATTCCACATTAATATTCAATTGGCACTAATATTTTAAATGTAATCTCAATATTCCTCAAGTATCTCTGTCAAGAAACTAATGATCTGAAAATAAATAGTTGGTTATCTGGAGAAAATTCAGGACTTAAAAGAACTTTGAATATTTTTGTCAAGTAAAAGTAATTTTATATTGCACTGAATAAGTATTGCACTGAATAAGTATTGCACTGAAAGCACAGCTTATAAAAAATTTGCTTTAAGTTGACACACTTATATTAAAATATCAGAATTATGTTTCTAATACTCATATACTTTGATTTTGGTGTAAGGAATTATAAATTAAGACCAGGGAGATAGAATAAATACACTATTGGGTAATGCTTAAAATCACAACAAAGACAGGAAAATATAAATAACATTTTTTCTATCTTCTCCTTGAATATTGCTTATACTCATACCACTTCAGTATTCTTCTGTTCGGGGACCCAATTCCAGAACTGAAATAGACATTAGCAATTCTTTAGTCAAACTAATATATCATTACAATCTTAAAGGTGATACATTAGTATCATCTATATAACAATATCACATAGATCACATTGATACTATTTAATAGGAAAAAAATCAAAGTCACCATAGTAAACAAATTTAAAAAAGTATAATCATACAACACGGTATACTGATTTTAAATAAAAGTATGTTAGTTCTCATTACTAACCAAATCATTTTATAAATGTAATATTATGTACTTGCAGGTTATAGTTTTTCCACAGCAGCATGTTATAGCTTATGGGTTTAAAATACTAATAAAAAAGTTTCTTAAAGAATACCCCAGGGTAGAAATATGTATTTTTGCTTATGATTCAGGTTGGAAAAGTTGTTTTTTTTTTTTGTAATGAACGTAAATATTATGAAAACTATGTGAAAGAGTAAAAGTTTTAGGAGCAATGCATCTTTCTGAAAATCCTTGGACTAAGTTATCAGTGTTGTGACAGTTTTGGCTTCATTCACTGAAATCCCTTGCTGTCTTTTTTCTGTTTGTAAAAGTATTTTTTAAAAAATTACCTAAACAGTGGCCAGTGGCCAGTCAAGCTCTTCTACTTAAGGAGGTTATTTAAGGAAGTTGCCAACAACAACAAATCTTTTTGTTTTTAATTTTTATTTGTGGTCAGCAGTTAAATAAAATACACATTATTTTCAAAGTCATTTTTTATTCTCAGAGCTGACAAAATTTCTGTCCAAACAGATGTATGATTTTAGAATCCAGCCAAATGAGCAGATGTCTCAGTGCTACACTCCATTCCTCTATGGGGCTGAGGATTGAGGGGGTGGGGGGTGGCAGTGGGAAAGCATGCAAAGACATGTTACATTTGAAAAAACAAATTTACTGCAATACCAACCTTCACCTTCACCTTCACCAGGGAGAAAAATCATAATGGCATTTTCAAAAAGTATAGGAAAAGTGCAAAGAGGTGTCACCTTGTTTCCCAGGGATATTCTTGACTCCACATTAGAGTCATCTGGGGAGGCCTAAAAATGTCAGTACCTAGGACACTTCCTCAGATATTCCAGTTAGCTTGTCTATGGGGGGATCTTGCCATGTGTAATTTTAAAAAGCTGTACCAATATTTATAACCTTATTCATGACTGAAAAAATAATCCACCCACCCCTGTCATGATAGTTAATTTTATATGTCAACTGGACTGAACTAAAGATGCCCAGATAAAATTATTTCTGGGTATGTCCATGAGGGCGTTCCTGGAAGAAATTCACGTTTGAATCAGCAGACTGAGTAAAGAACATCCTTACCAAGGAGAGTAGGTGTGATCCAATCCTTTCAAGACCTGAATAGAACAAAAAGGTAGAAGGGCAAAGTTGCTCTCTCTGCTTGAGCCAGAACATCTGGTGTATATATATATATATATATATATATATATATATATC
>NW_020173273.1:831023-836895 GCF_003031525.2 Neophocaena asiaeorientalis asiaeorientalis
TATATCCTAATTTAACATTACATTTACTGGGTTTTGTTTCTCTAGAGAACCCTGACTAATATGTTCTCCCCATAAAAAACTGCTTTAGCAAGAGTTTCTTGTTTTTTTCCATAAGAGGTTATATATCTAGGATACTGCCTTTACTCCTACCATCTCCAGGTTTTCCAAGTCATTCCTTAATAACCTTCAGCAACTCACATTAATGAGGTCAACTACTACCACACACACCCTTCACCTTGCTTGTGCAGAATTTCGAACATAACTCAAAAGACACTAGAGTACTAGAACAATAACCTTAGCATGATGAAATTAAAATATTACATAGGCATTCAGTAACACACATGATTCATCTTACTCTACTCTTCTAGTTAATTACTCTACTCTTCATCTTACTCTACTCTTCTAATTAATTAATTGGTTTGTCTATTCAAGTTCCAAAATGTCACCAGTAGTATTATCATTTTGATAATTTTATGCAACTCACCTAAAAGAGGCATCATCACTCTTTACCTGGAAAGACTGAATATTTCATTATTAGAGAGTGGCCTTCAAATTCAGAGTGTCTTGCTTCAAATCCCAGCTCCAGGATTATTAGATATGTTATCTTGGGGAGGTCACTCTATGTCACTGCACCAGTTTCTTTATTTGTAAAATAATTTAGAGGGTTGTTGCTAAGTTAATGTCCATCAGCACTTAGAAAAGTGCTTGCTACATACTCAGCACTTATTACATTTTTGCTATTATCCCTAGATTTCTCCCAGAGACCTGTGTCCTCTCCCAGGTTATGTCATGGCAACACATTTCAACATTCTTAGATTTTCTCATAATTATATGGATATTCCTAATCTTCCCCAGGAGGTTGCAATCCAAGGGAAGGGAAAGTTGGAACTTGGGCATTTTACCTCCATGCCTATTTTTATCTTTTATTCCAATCCTACAAACTCTTGAGGCTAGAATGGATTCCCAACTTTCCTTCATATCACATCCTGAGTTCTCTGTACTATATGAGTTAAAGAGTAAGTCCATTATGACTGGCTGTTGATATTAAGAGGAGCTTAAGAAATTGAATGACTTCAGAAATTTCTTTTGTAACATCTTTCTTTGAAAACATTCCCTTGCCATAGACTCATATGTTTCTAGATGTCAAACTCTGTTTCTTTGAATTTGTGCTCTATCAATCCTAAAACTCTCTGAAACAAGTGAATAAGAAAAATCATGTATGATTGTTCTTTGACTTTTTAATAAAGACAGCTTTGACCATTGACATGCTTAATGCTAAATACAGCTCTTAGTGAAAAGCAGTAATAAGTTAATTACTGCCCTGAAATTTCTAGGAATGGATTAATTAATCTCAAAAAGATTCAACTGCTGAAATTCTGTCATTATAATAGCTTTAATGTTTAATAAAAAGCCATTGTCAAAATTTATTTCATCCTCTATATCCAATATGCAGGGAGAAAATAAAATGGAGAAGAAAAAGTTTATTTTTAACATGAGAGAGAAAGAAGAAATTCAGAGTCAAACTTCTAATTCTGGTTCAGCTACTAATCATCTGAGTAATTTCCTAGGATCACTTTCTGTCTGAAAATGGTAATACCCAATACTTGAGACTTTTTTGAGAGTAAAATTGAATACTGCATTTAACGTACTTGTCACAGTATTTTTAACAATGTGAGCCCTCAGTAACTGGTAGCAATAAGAGCAATAACAGTTGTAATAATTATTAATATTAATATATTTGCTATTTTTAGGAGGACAATATAATCACCTAAAGAAAGGGAAAAGTGGCTGTAATTACATTTCCCTACTAATTTAGTGAACTAATGTTTCACTGAAGCATTAGTCTCTCGTTTTTAGAATAGACCACTTTTCATGTATTTGATTATTTTCCACTGTTACTTATCAAAGAAATTTTAGAAACTTTCGGTTGTACTTGATATTTTAATGTGTCATAAATCTGGGAAATGGTCAATACCAGACATTAATTATTCTTAGATTGCAACATTCTTTGACAAACCAGTGGAAGCTTTGGACATTATCTCCAGGACAATACAATTATATATGAAAGTATTATATGAGATTTGCAGAATCTCTGAAGCTTATCTATGTGCACATTAGCAATCTACAGTACACAAGCCAAGAAGTCCCTACTCTTATAAATAGAATTATTTCATAAAACATTTAAAATTTTTAAAAATTCTCTAATTTTCAATATTATATAATTCTGCAACTAAGTTATGTCCTTAATTCAGAAAAAGTCTGAGAGTCACATAAGAAAAAGTCACAGAACTGTACCAGATCTGTGTGTGTGTGTGTAAGGTTGGGGGCGGAGAACTTCCGATAAAACAATATAAAGTTTTTATTTTTCTCCAAAGTGATATGTAATTTTAAATACTTGATATATTATTCAGTTTATTAAGGTGATTTTCTCCTCTTTGAAGAATAGTCGTGCACTTATCCTAACACTGTTGAAAATGATGGATAATGAGTTGCCCCTCCAAACTGGACATCATTCTATGAAGTTACAGTGGGGTACTCATTCAGGAATATACCAATAAATCAAATGACTAAAAGAGCAATATATAAAACAATTCTACCAATTTGGGGGTGTAAAATGGGCCATTTCAAAGCACTAGGGGAAAATGGAGCTAATTATACAGTTAGCTAACCTTTGGGAAAAAAATAAGTTGAATATTTACCATACATCATTTGCCAAAATTCATAAGAGGTAAGCTAAAAATTATCAGTGCTAAGATTAAAACAGAAGCAAACAGGTGAATATATAATTTTGGATCAAACATTACTTTCAGAAGAAGATCATATATTGGTAGCAGTCAAGGCAGCAGCAACCTACAATTTTTTTAAAATTTACCATTCAAAGAGTTTTTTTTAAGTTATAAAATATCTGAACATTATAAAATTTCAAATAAAGAGATAATTAACTAGTTTTCTTGGAAAAACAACCAGACCATCTGGCAAAACTGAACTAATAACTATAAAGTGGTGCTGGGTTCAGTGACCTCTTTTAGAAAGAGGCAAGAGTTATCCAGTAAACTGTATCACTCCCCCTCTCTAGTTCACTTTTTTTTTCCAGCATGTACTCTGCAAGCTTTTAAAATTGAGATCCTGGTAGAGATCATGTTTAAACAACATATTATAAATCAAAGTAAAAGCAACAAAAAAATGAAAAAAAAATTTCAAGATATATGGTAGCTTAATATCCTTATTACTAAAAACAAATCTCAAAAGAATTAGAAAATAAGTATTCAATTACAAAAGTAATCCAAAACAGAAATACAAATATCAATGAACATATAAAACATATTCTAACTCATTAATTGTTGAAGAAAAAATTAAAACCATATTATTTTTAAAGATGAGATTGGCAAAGATTAAAAATAGAATTTTGCAGGGCTTTCCTGGTGGTGCAGTAGTTAAGAATCTGCCTGCCAATGCAGGGGACACGGGTTCAGGCCCTGGTCCAGGAAGATCCCACATGCCATGGAGCAACTAAGCCCGCGAACCACAACTACTGAGCCCGTGTGCCGCAACTACTGAAGCCCACTTGCCTAGAGCCTGTGCTCCAGAACAAGAAGCCACCACAGTGAGAAGCCCGCACACCACAACAAAGAGTAGCCCCTGCTTGCCACAACTAGAGAAAGCTTGCGCACAGCAACAAAGACCCAACACAGCCAAAAATAAATAAATATATGGAAATTTGTGGAATGATGGGCAGGAAGGAAAATGGGATAATCATAGAGATATATGTGAGGTGATGTCAGGAAGTGAAGAGAGTCCTATTTTCTCTGTTCTGGAGAAGCCTTTGACTGAACATTTTGAGGAAATAAAGGTAAAGGTTTGAAAAATGTTTAATACATTCATTGAAGAGAATGGAGAAGATAGCTGACCAAGAAAACAGAAAAAGATTGCAAGAAAGCAATGAAGGATAAATTAAAGTTGGAAATTATTTTATATTTGTATAAATGTGCGTGTTTACTCTATTTTTCTCCAACATATACATCACTTTTGGCATAAAGGCAAGACACCTGCTAGATGGATGTAATGTAAAAAGAAATTGAGAGAATTGAAAACAATTGAAGTATTTTTCAGAGGAATCTGAACAGAGTAACAAAGAAAAATGAAGTGAAAAAAGAATGGGCTGAGGAAATTAAAGAGGGGAACACAAGACTAAGGGGCTCAATAGAGTTGAAGAACACATACCCTGGGAAATACTAAGATTATTGAAAAGATAAGAAGTTGTAGACACAGAAAATTTTCTGAGCTTAAATGATCATCAGTGGTGGAGATATGTCAAGTAATGAGGATTCCAAGTGTGTGACTGCATGAGTGAGTTGCTCAAGAGTTGTGGGTCACTGGATGTGGAGCCATCCATGAATTGAGAAGAAGGGCATTGAAGGGTCCATCTGTGTATTTTTAAATCCTGAACAATTATGGTAGAATGGAGAGAAGAAAAAAAAATGCAAACTAGTCATTAAATCTGACGAGAATAAAAAGACATGATCAGAAGGCATATGAATGTCAAAAAATATAGAGAATGAGGCAGACAAATGGCAGAAGACCTCCAGAAATAAAGCTTTAAACATTTCTTTATTTTTAAAAATTTCTTACTAGTGATTTCTCAAAAAATCAAAATTCTTTTTATTAAATGACCATTACCCTTCTTTGCTCCCTGTGCTATACTGTAAATCCCTATTGCCTATCAATTTTATGTGTAGTAGTTTGTATCTGTTAAGCCCATAAGCCCGTACCCCTAATTTATTCCCCCCACCTCCCTTTCCCCTTTGGTAACCATAGATTTGTTTTCTATGTCTGTGAATCTGTTTCTGTTTTGTCTGTCAATTCATTTGTATTATTTTTTAGATTCCATATATAAGTGATATCATATAATATTTGTCTTTCTCTATCTGATTTACTTCACTTAGTATGGTATTTTCTGCATCCACCCATGTGGCTGTAGATGGCAATAATTCATTCTTTTTTATGGCTGAGTAATATTACATTGTATGTATGTACCACATCTCTTTAAATCAATCATCTGTTGATGGGCACGTGGCTTGTTTCCATGTCTTGGCTATTGTAAATAGTGCTGCTATGAATATCAAGGTGAATTTATCTTTCCAAATTAGTTTTCATCTCTTCTAGATATGTGCCCAAAAGTGGGATTGAGGATCATATGGTAGCTCCATTTTTAGTTTTTTAAGGAACCTAAATACTGTTTTCCAGTGGCTGCACCAATTTACATTGCCACCAACATTGAAGGAGGGTTCCCCTTTCTCCACACCCTCTCCAGAATTTATTATTTGTAGACTTTTTGATGATAGCCATTCTGAATGGTGTGAGGTGATACCTCATTATGGTTTTGATTTGCCCTTTCTCTAATAACAATGTTGAGCATATCTTTTCATGTTCCTGTTGGTCATTTGTATGTCTTCCTTGGAGAAATGTCTATTTAGGTCTTCTGCCCAGTTTTTGATTGGGTTGTTTGTTTTTCTGACATTGAGCTGTATCAGCTATTTATATATTTTGGATTTTAACCCCTTGTTGGTCACATCATTTGCAAATATTTTCTCCTATTCCATGAGTTGTCTTTTCGTTTTGTTTAGGGTTTCCTTTTCTGTGCCAAAGCTTTTATTGATTGATTAGGTCTCATTTGTTTATTTTTTGCTTTTATTTCTTTTGCTTTGGGATACTGATCTAAGAAATTACTGCTATAATTTATGCCTGAGACTGTTTCACCTATGTTCTCCTCTTGGAGTTTTATGGTGTCATATCATATTTAGGTCTTTAAATCATTTTGAGTTTTTTTTTTTTTTTTTTTTTTTTTTTTTTGGGGGGGGGTGTTTATTTTTTT